>NC_041389.1:63053059-63130465 GCF_002162155.2 Triticum dicoccoides | reverse complement strand
GGCGGGGGCTGGGGGTTCGGCCGGTGGTGGCTGGCGGCTCAGGGGGGTGGAGTTTGATGATAAACTGGAGGCCCTTGATTTCGTATCCAACGGCTGGAAAATCTAATGACCAGAGATGAAAAAGTCAGTCGACTGACGTATAGCCTCACCCCGCACATACACATTCACGCACGCAAGACACGCACGCATGTAGGCGTGCAACACTGACACGTACACACGCACGCATGCTGGCGTGCAACACTGACACATACACATGCACTCATGAACACACGCACGTACGCACCCATGCATGCAACACTGAAACGTACCCTTGCACGCACGCAACACTCGCACACCTGCATGCACATAGCACACGACGCAAGACACGTGCTCAACCTATACGTGCATGCACCCTTTGTTAAGGACATGGATTGTTACGGGTATTAATCAATCTTATCTGTGATAAGCAGAACATTGATGTTTGCAGCAGTCTTTATGAATCACAACGTATCGAACGGGCTATCAACATAGTAGGCTTATCTAGATGAAAAAGATGACGTCACACTCAATGAACAATCATCGGTTTATGAAATGCCCACTTCTGACCGCCCTGGCCCACCAAAGGTTCCTCTACTGTGCGCTGCCTGCGTTGGGTCACTAACATGCAGGCCATGCACCCAAAGAGGCCACACGTCAGTGGAAGAACGGTACGGTGTCCTAGGTCAGAGTCGAGGGCGCCACTCGCTGCACGCCCGGCTGAGCACGCCTCCGTGCCGCATTCAAACACCTCCATGAAACCCGCCCGTGTGGAAGCCGAGAAACCCACTCTAGACACACGTCCGTTCATGACCGGGCTGGCGTTAAATGAAACGCCGGCCGAGCTCCTCCTGTATGCCATCTATTTAGTCTCCTATTTAAACGAGGCCAAACGCCGACCAAGAATCGCACACCTCCGCCGCTCCCCTATCTCCTCCACCATTTTGTCCACTCTTACAATGGCTTACGAAGAGTAGTTATTCCGCATCCAGGCCGACTGGGTAGCCCGCTGGATACGAGATATGCAGCTCGCTGATCCGCCTCCCTCCCCTTGCCCGACGGAGCCAGTTGCCACCCCAAGCCGGCGCGCGGTTCAGCAACTCGCCGCTCCAGGCCAGCTCGACGAGGAGCGGCGCACGGGCGTCGTTGCTGCCATCCACGTCATCGCCTCATACCGCTTCTCCCATTTCTGTGGCCGAGACTCCCATGCCGGCGGCCGCGCCATGCAAGCAGCGACAGAAGCCGGGTGCGTGGAGAGTGACGAGTCGGTGGCCAGAGCCTCCGCGTCCGCCGCCATCATCGAGGAGAAGTAGAACACGGGAGGCCGCCGCTGCTTGGGTCCCATGAAGGCCACCGTGGAAGTGACGCCGGCGTACACAGCAGGTGTCTTGCCGGATCCTTTTGTTGCGAGGACCTACGTCCACCCCGCATGGGCTCCACGAAAGAGGTGAATGTTAGGATGAACTCGAGCCGGTGCCGGCCATGGCGAAGTAGTGGCCAGTGATGAACTCGAACCGGTGCCGGCCACCATCATCTTCGGCACCAGCCAATGATATCAGTTGGGCAGTGTGGAAGCGACCCGTCCTTTGTGCTGAAGCATATACCTCCGGGGCTCCCGGCAGTCAGGTGATCGTGCTACGGACATGAGGAACACAAATCGATCCGCGGGCGACCATTTAGGCCAGGTATTACATACTTGTGATGTCCAAAACTAGCATCGCGTAGTTCATTTGAATGTAACGAAATCCGTCATGTTTGTATGAAAATCCGGTATTTTATATGATTTTCGTTGTTGTTTATATGAAATATCAGTTTGTCTACGTGTTTGCATGAATTTTGTCCGGTTGGTTGAGTTGTTGTCATAATGTGTGCGGCTATGGTTGGTTGGCATAATTTGTGGGTCACCGGTCGGTCTGCGGGCGGCTCGGGCGGTGTTGTGGGACAAAAAAACACAGCTCGTGCGAGCTTGTCTCCAACGTGCGCGTTGGAGGATGCATGACAACATGAGCACTCGAGCCATTCCTCGTTCATCGGTGGCAAAGGCACCGGTGGACAAAAGGGTCGCCAATATTTTGGCTACCCCGGGCAAGATCCAAACAGCCCCTCCCAACAGATGCAAATCCCTTGTTCGCCGTGGAATTTTGCCATGTGTTGTTTTCATGGACTAGCAAGATGCTCGTGCACTGCACGGAACATCAAGATGCATTTTTTACAAACTCCCGCATGCATGCAAGGGATAATTAATGTCCTCCTTTGCTAGTACCACGAGGCAAACACCATTAATATTGCATCGATTAGTGTTAGTGGCCTTGTATATCTGCAAATTGTAATTTTGATAGTGGCCCCTTGTATATAAAAATGGATGGAGAAAGATGAGAAATAAGGTGAGGAGGAGTGGGGTGTGGTGGTGAATGGTGGTGGGCCTGGGCGGAGGCATGGGGATGGACGGCGCATTATGTATAGGTTTGTATCTCTCTCACACACACACACATAGGTGGGGGACGTGCACGAAGAGAAGAGGTGCACGCACGGTGCACATACTCCCGTCTCTTTCCCAACCACACCCGCGCGGGTACACGGTGGTGCTCATTTCTGTACGAAAAAGGCAGCCCACGTGGTAATTTGGCACATGTACTGGTTGTCCACTTGGTGGAGGGAGGATCGTCTACCACGGGTGAACAAACAAATTGCGACTTGACGCGTTATGTTAAATAAAAAAAGAGGCAAACCATGTGGGGCCTACCTTAGAGGCAAGGCTCTATACACTAGAGTACTTTTGA
Source organism: Triticum dicoccoides (assembly GCF_002162155.2). Classification (NCBI taxonomy): domain Eukaryota; kingdom Viridiplantae; phylum Streptophyta; class Magnoliopsida; order Poales; family Poaceae; genus Triticum; species Triticum dicoccoides. The sequence goes on along the minus strand of NC_041389.1, from coordinate 63,127,670 downwards.
TGTGTCCCGTCAACTCGCAGAACGAGGAGAAGCTTGCTTAGTACGTCGTCTCCCCTGCCCACGGGCACAGTGGCTCGCAGGATGAGGTGAATCTTGCTTACAAGTAGTAGTAGTAGTACTACTGTACGCCTTTACGCCCGCTCCCTCACCCACGCGCGCGGTGGCTCGCAGCACGAGGAGAAAATTTTACTACTCCCTCCGTTTACTACTCGTCCCTACTACGTACTTTGGTTAGTACTCCCTCCATTTACTTATACAAGGCCACTATAAAAAATACATTTTGCATCTATACAAGGCCACAAATAGTAATTGACACAAAAGTTACTACTCCCTCCTTTCCAGTTTATGGCTCAATTTCAAAATCTCTCCAACCAAGGTAGACTGTGAGTGGTCGAATTAATTTCGTAGTTTGCACAAGTAATTAGTACGCTCGTTTTTCTCAAGAAGTTATGTTTACCGAGGCATTAATTAGAACAAATGCATGAATGACCACTAAATTTCCATGAACTTGTACATGCATTGGTTAGTTCCTCTTGACACTGCTTGCGTCGGGTGATCTAACGCACCTCGAAATCCTACATGTAATGGTACTACTACTAGTATAGTAGAACTGAGACTTATCAAACGGAAAAACAAATGTTTTTAGATGAGCCCTATAAACCCTAGTGGGTACATACTCCGTAAAAATAGATTTTTCCAAAACTAAGTCGCTCCCTTTCATGAATTCTGTAGTATACTCGTCCGTCGACGCTCCCTTTCATGAATTCTGTACTTCCTGTCGCCGACATGTGGGACATATAGCAACCGGGTCGACGTGTCAAGCACCAAATAACAGTGAAGAATAGTAGGGGGGACGCACCCCACTCATACCGTCCCAGTAGTAGTAATGAGCAATGAGACGTGAAATCACAATGCCGCACCTTCCCAGACGGACGAAGCAACCATTATTTCACACTTCAGTTCGCCATCATCTCAAACCACGTAGTATTGCTTCTGCCTCAAGAGGGACACACACATCGCCTTGGTACATCATGACACGTGGGACCGCATGATAGCCCATGCTCCCCCGTCGATCGCTCGGTAAAATCACCTCATTTTTACTATACTTCCTCTGTATCGGTTTACTACATGGCATGCACGTCGTTCTAGGTTGAGAATTTAACTGGCTATATATGTGATGAATAGTACTCTACCCTTTTAAAAAATGTATACTTTTGTACAGTAGTACTATCGATGGATTGCGCCATGGAGCAAAAATTGAAACTAAAAAAAATGTGGTACATATAGAGAGCGCTCGTCGCCAAATTATGCATATAGTACTATTAAAAAAGCTAGTACGTGCTTAATTGGGGTGCTAAATTCTATTAAAGAAATACTAGTAGTATGTACATACTGAAGCATTAAAGTAACGAGAAGAAACATAACATAGTTCTGCTGGGGGCTCAGCACAACACACCCCTCAAATTAAACTAAGCACACCTGAAATTAAACTATGCAACTAATCTGGTAGACACTGCATTAGAAGTTTAGAACCACCATGAGCAACAACACTGCCACCTTACTCGGAGTCCTCATCCACATTCACGTCCTCAACTTCGTCCTTGTCCCTCTTCCTCTTGGCCGATACTTCTTTGTTTGAACTACACACTTGGCTATTGCTCTTCATCCAACCCTTGTAGATATTGAAACAAAGGTAGCCATCCATTGCAGCGTAGTGGATGTGGTCTATATCTAGTACATTCCGCTGCCATGCATGACGATGAAACATGTAATGAGGTTTCTCCAGTTTACGGTACGAAGGATGAACCATGGCTCCTGCCAGGGTCAGCATTGAAGGCTGACGAGAGGGCACCAGCCGATTCTTCTGGAGGTCGAAGGGGTTGCCTACAACGAGGCCTATCCGACCAGGACTTCTTTGTCGTTCTTAAAGTCTACAGTAATGAATTTATCGTTTTGTCCTTGAGGAAGTTCTTAAAATCCTGGCACTCAACGTCGGCATGGCATATGTGGTAGACCAAGCAAACGTTATGTACGCAAACCTGGATCACAACGGGCTTCTTCCTCTCTTCATCCTTTAGATCCTTCTCTCGTCTCAGGACTGTGGTGTACTCAACATCTAGCCCAGCGACCCTCTCATCATCTGAGTTTTCGAACATGCGTCTGAAGCGAGAAAGGCATCCTTTCACCGTCCCGGAAGAACGGGTGTAGATGACGTCGAACTCATCGCCGGTGATGGTTCTAACCTTTTACTCACCGCCGATCGTCGAGATTTGGGACGCCATGGATTTGGGAGGAGGGTTAGGATTTGTGGAACTGCCGTAATGTGAATGGACAGGACGACTAGGAGCGAACCATCGTAGTATTGAAGGATGTGCGGCGATGAGTAGGAGCGAACTGCCAGCGTGCGAACCGCAGGGTAGTGGCTTTCCATTCTCCCATGATACGGGCTTCCAAGAGCCCTTGGATCTAAGATCGAACGGTTGCATGGTGTGATTCTAGACCTATGGGTGAATATCCTATCCTGGAGGGTTATTCTGCAAATTTTCGCAAACTTAGCATGCGACCGTTTGATCTCATATCCAAGGGCTGCCAGCAGCCCGTATCATGATCGCGCCTACCACGACCGTTAGGCTATCTGATGTTGGCATGTCATACATAGTCATCACTTAGTCACTCACACTACAACAAGGTTGGCTATAAGGTTGGCTATAAGTGTATTTTTTACTCCTCTCTATCTCTTTCTTCGTACTCCCTCCGTCCCATAATATTAGAACGTTTTTGACACTAGTGTAGTGCGAAAAACGTTCTTATATTATGGGACACAGGGAGTACTAGTATTTATTGCATTTGCTAAGGAGTGACCTCTTCCAATGAAATGGTGTTGCTAAGTTTGCTTCATTTAATTATCTATAGACTCAAAATTGTCTTTTCACATAGGTACACGCGCTTAGCACCGTTTCTTCCTTGGGTCACCAAACTAGTCTCTCTCTTCTTGATTAATTTGACACACTAGATTTTATGCCTATGTGGCAAGCTTAAGCACCTGTAGGAGCAAGTAAAAGTAAGTACAATAGTGCGTTTTACATGGCATTTTTGCATATGTGGAGGAAAGAGAGGCAAGGAAAAAGTGGAGAAGTGGGCTCTCTTGCAAGAGCCAGCCTCTACTACATGGTGGAGCATTGGGAGAGGCACCTGTATGGAGGTGGTCAGGAATCGGGAGACTCACGTCGGTCGTAGCGCCACAGTTAAAATGATAATGGCAAGTCAAATCACGGGGCCCCACCTGTCCAGCAGTAACTCGCTGTCAAATCACACAGCCCTACGTTTGCAGTAGCCTACTCCCTCGTCTTCTCGCGTCTCTATTGAACCGACTAGGTAGAACTGCCCCGCCTACCGCGCAGGAAAAGCCCCGCCCTCGACTTTTAAATACAACTACATCCGCTTAAGAATCCAATGCTATACTTTTTGTGACATAGTAACTCATATTTAGTTAGTCAAATGGATGACCTAGAACTACGTGCAGGCCCTATAAACCAAGATGCCTAAAAATAAAAAAACTGAGACGGAGAGCGTAGTTCAACACGTATCTTTTTAGATCAATATAGTCGGGATTCACCAAGGAGCAAAACCAAGTGGTAGGCTGCTCCTCTCGTGTTGGCGTAGCAACTCAAGCAGGGTCAGTCCTCACACGAAATGGCGACACACTTAACAGTTCGGAGCAGCAGTTGGAATTGGAGGCACCCCGGTCGTAGCGCCGCAGTAGTATAAAATGAGCGATGAGGGGTCAAATCACAAAGCCTCACCTTTCCCGCATTAAGCTGGACGGACGAAGCAACCATCATTTCACTCTAGGGCGCAAGAGCATAAAGAAAAGAGAAAACAATGATGCGTGTGGCAACTACCTAGGGCACCCTAGGGTAGGGGTCTCCACTACAGATCCTTTTTTTGAAAGCGCCTCCACTACAAATCGGCTTCTCCCTCGTCCTCTTGAAGAAAACCGATGATGATTGCAGCGGTAGGGTTTGTAGGAGTACTATGGCGTGCGGGGCCACGTCGTAGTAAACAGGTTCGAGTCGACGCCTTAAATATGTGTGGGCTGCTTGGTTTTACGGGAACGAGGCAGCATTTTGGGTTCAAGGACCAGTGGAGATATAGTACGTACAAAAAATTGTGGACGTAGGTTCGACCGAAAGGCAATGATGCATGGGCCTTGAATTTTGATATACCCAGGGCCGAGTGAAATTTGCTACTCTACTCAAAACTAGTAAGGTAAACATGTATTTTGAACGCATGAGATTCCGAAACCAAATTATGAATAAATAAACACTATAGCATGTAAAGCTTTGAGTCATATATGCATGATGTAGATGTTCGTTTAGTTCTTATAGTTCATTTCAAAATCAATTAGTTTTATAAAAATGTTAATATTCATGGGGTTGTGCATTGTAAATCATAAAGTAAAAAACAAATAATGGCAATTCATTTAGAAAAAATAATCAATTATGATATAGAAGATTCTAGAACAAAGGAGAAGTGCTTGTGTTTTGAGGTTTTCTGCATTATGCATAAGTTCAACCTTCCCCAGTCATGTCAGGAGCGGGAGGCAAGTGGATGGCCTCCTCCGTCACGGAGGGGCACATCAAAAAGTTGAGGAAAGTCGGATACCTGCACAACGATATTGCGCACCGGCTTCAAGACGAGGGGCAGCTCGTCCCCACCCCGAGGCCCCATGAGAGAGTGGTGTTCCTTCCCCATTTCCTTCGCGGACTGGGCTTCCCACTCCACCCATTTGTCTGGGGACTCATGTTCTACTACGGCCTGGATTTCCATGATCTGGCCCCGAATTTCATCCTCAACATCTCAGCGTTTATCGTTGTGTGCGAGGCCTTCCTCCGGATCAAGCCCCACTTCGGCTTATGGCTGAAGACTTTCAATGTCAAGACGAAGGTAGTGGGCGGCCAACAGGCGGAGTGCGGAGGCGCCATGGTGGGCAAGATACCCAACGTCACATGGCTCGAGGGCTCCTTCGTGGAAACCATCAAAGGGTGGCAATCAGGGTGGTTCTACATCACCGAGCAGCGTGACTCTGAATGGGCAGCGGCCCCCGAATTCAGATCTGGCGTCCCCATGCGGCTCACCTCCTGGAAAAACAAGGGCCTGACATGGGGTGATTTAGAGGAGCTGACCGGACTCCAAACCTGCGTCCAAGACCTTGTGAACAAGAAGACCAAGCTCGTCAACGTGGTCCAGGTCATGCTCATCCGTCGGATCCTCCCATGCCAACAACGGGCCTTCAACTTGTGGGAGTTTGATCCGGCACAGCACCAGACCTTGAGTAGGCTCTTCGACACTACGTACGAAGACGCCTGGAGGGTGATGTTCAAGGGCGCCGAAGCTCCCGCATCCGCTACCGAGGATCGCGGATTCAGCTCGCAGCGTCAAGTCGGCGAGGTAAGCTATTTTACCCTTTACGGGACACCTGTTTTCCATAGTTTGACTCTATGTGGGATCTAAACTCCCTTTACCTTTGACAGGCTTGGCAGAAGAAGTCCGGGCAGGTTAACTGTCTGGCTCCCTTGCCAGAAGACCCAGCGGATGCCCGACTACCAGGACTGCTGGCTCCGGTGCCTTACGTGGTGCCGAGAAGAAGGCCAAGAAGAAGGCCACGGGAACTCGGAGGAGTTCCCGGCGCCAGGTATTATCGGACTCATCGTCCGATGATACCGAGGCGGACTCCTCCCGCGAAGACGAGGAGGAGAATAAAAAGGCCTCTCCCCCAGTGGGGGGAGAGAAGAAAAGGAAGGCTTCCCCGACGGAGGAGGCCGAAGGGTCCAAGAAGGGAAGGACCCTTCCTCCGGACTGTTCCACCAACGCCGCCGATGACGAAGAGGAGTGGACCTCAAGGGCCAAGCCCCTGGCGAGATCGTAAGTGTCCGGATTCCAGAATAACTCATGATTTTTCTTTCGTCGCATAGTGTCTTCTAACGCCGAATACCATCATGTAGCCCGCCCAAGGACGATCTCCCCGCTTCATCGTGCGGCTCCTTAGATTCGTCGGATGTGAATAGCACTTCACTTCCGACCGCCTCCTCCCCTCGTGACGCAGACGACACCGAGGTGGGGTCCCAGAAGGGGCCCAGCCAGGAGGAGGAGGCCCCGGAGGTGCCGCAGGGCAACCTCCCGGACTTTGGACCGGACTCCGCAGCTGAACCTTTAGTGGTTCCGGAGTCCGGCGGGCGGCCCCTTTGTAAGAAGGGCGAGACTGCGACGCTGGTGACCTCCGTCCAACCGGAGGCACCGGATAATTTGCTGGAGGCGCTCAATGGCGCTTCCATCGACGAGGAGCACCGCACTGTTATGAGTGCGGTGATTCAGAAAGTTCAGTCCGCCAAGAGCGGGCTGACTGAAGCCTGTACCAGCCTTCTAACAGGCTTTGAGGTAAGTAATTTAAGATATGTAAAAATACTACCGCATAGACAGTAGCCCTGATGCTCAGTTTGGTGTTCGGAAAGAAAAGCCGAACTGAGGATCCAAAAAGATATACGCAGGAGTCTAACACAAATATGTCAATATGGGAATGCAGGCTGCGCTGCTGACCTCTGCCGCACTGACTGCGGAGGTCAATGCCTTGAAGCAGAGCCTCGAGCGGTCCAAGAACGAGGTCGGCCGTGCCAAGAAGCAGCTCGAGGACAAGGAAGGCAAGTAATACCTTATTAAAGTAATACCTTATAGAAAAGGATTTGGTTGCAAAAAATGACAGGGATAACATGAGTATTGCAGGGGCCACGAGCGAGGTGGTGACCCTGAAGGAAGCGGTGTCCGAGGCCGAACGCAATGCGGCAGCGGAACGCACCGAGCGGGAGAAGCAGGAGGCGCGGGTGGCGGAGGTGCTACAAGAACTCCAGGCTCTCGTGGAAAAACACGAGAGTTTGGAGCGTGACTCGAAGACTCGAGAGTCCGAGCTCGCCTCGGCTCTTGAGAGTGCCAAAGCCGCTAAGGCCGAAGCCCAGAAGGCCCTCCAGGAGATTGAGGAGATTAAAAAGATAGCGGCGGGTAAGGCATTCTTCATGCGAAGCAAGCATCTAAAAGTGAATTATCTGTTACTTACCCAGATTCAGAGCTCTCCAGGTGCGTTCGCAGATCTGCCCTGTAGTGTGTCCGATGCTGCTGTGTTCTACCGGGCTGAGGAAGGGAGCTCGACGGAGAAGGTATTCTGGTCTCAGTATGCTGAGGCCGGACATCAGGTGCCCCTGAGCGACCAGCTGAAGCAGCTGGTCGAGCTCCACAAGGTGGCCGAATAGGCCATGAAGGGCCTCATAGTTCGGCTTCGGCCCAAAGAAGCCATGCCTTGGAGCTACTTCGGTCTGGTGCGGTGGCTGGTGGACGCCTGTCCATGGATTGAAGTCATCAAGCACTCCGTCTGCATTGAAGGTGCCCGTCGGGCCCTCGCCCGTGCTAAAGTGCACTGGGGAAAGATGGACGCCGAGAAGCTTGTGACGGACTCGCCACAGCCGGGCAAGGAGTATCGCATGCCCGAGATGTACTATAAGGGTGTCCTGAAGGGTGCCCACCTTATAGCGGGTGAATGCTCCGAAGATGTAATTTTTGAGTAGACTCGCATTTTGTTATCCTATGCGCTGAAAACTTGTTCATATGCGCTAAGCAACGCTTGTTAATTTAAAATATTACCTTCTCTGTGGCCGTTTATCAAATTTGAGAGATGGCAAGTCGTTGGCTTCAGCCCCCATTCCGTTAGTGCTGGGGTGTTCGGGATAAACTTGAGCGCTCTTTTTCCCATATTTGGGTCCTTCGAGGGAGGCGCTCAACACAACGAACGATGCAACCGGACTTATAATGCTTGAACACTCTCACTTAGCCATAGAATTCTATAATTTTAAATTTTGGCGAAGCCCCTAGTGTTCGGAAGGCCGAATTCGGGGCGCTATCCACGCCTGGGCCGGACAAAGCCGGCTCCTCACTCTAAGCGGCATAAGTCTTTAGGGACTCGAAAAAACCTCTCGAACAGCGACCGGCTCTTGCCCCATCATGACGGTCAGTTTTAGCTTTCTCCACTAAGGTGCTCAACCCAGCTCAACTGGGGCACAATCTCAGTGGTTCTCCCAGCGCTACCTTAGCCGATATAACGGAACGTAAGGTACCAAAACATGGGAGCCGGGCAAACCCAACTATTGACCCAAGAAATGATTCGGAGCCGATGCATATAATTCTATAAGTTCGGGCTGCCGCACTTGTGAAAGTGTGCGGACTTATCACACCATACTTTGGGGAACTTAAGCCCCTGGTGTATTTGGCCGTACCAAAGCGTACAGGTGCAACATGTCATAAGTGAACATATATAGATAAAAAAAAGGAATGCAATGATAGGCAAAAAGCGATGCATTGTTTATTCAAAAAATACTGCAATGAAAGCAGAACGATATAAATAGTGCGATAAGCAAGGGATGGGACTATTTAACATGTCCCCCTCTAGGGGTAGGCTGCGGAATGGTATGTAAAACAGGTATAATGCTCGTAATGGAGACCACCTGGATACTCGACGTAGCTTTTCTGCTTCCCTGGCTGTTGCATCGTGAGTTCGGCAAGTCTACTGCCGGACAGGGCTTCTGGAAGACGGAGTCCTGAGAATAAGAAATAAAGAATGACACATTTGGGAGCCCCTAGTGTGGTTGAGCCGCATTCTGGGCGTGCCGTGGTCATGCCCCTCCCCCTGTGCCCATGGTATCTCCAGAGCGTAGTTATGTACGTGTGGTACTGGTCTCGCGATTTTGCGAGGGCTGGGGTTGGGGACGCATTGCTACGCGTGCTCAGAACGTGCCAGGTGGTCTTGTTGTAGGTTACTCCGGGCGCGCTTGACGGTGTCCGGTCACTTAAAAGCCGGACTCAAGAATTGCCTTAAGAGGTTGCTTTGTATTTCCGCCGTGAGAGCCGCTGTATGCTCCTCCGTTCGGAGTGAGCGTTCGGTGTTTCCGTTGACCGTAATGACTCCTCGAGGGCCTGGCATCTTGAGCTTGAGGTATGTGTAGTGCGGCACCGCATGGAATTTTGCAAATGCGGTTCGTCCGAGCAGTGCATGATAGCCGCTGTGGAACGGGACTATGTCGAAGATTAACTCCTCGCTTTGGAAGTTATCCGGGGATCCGAAGACCACTTCAAGTGTAACTGAGCCTGTACAATTGGCCTCTACACCTGGTATGACGCCTTTAAAGGTCGTTTTTGTGGGTTTAATCCTTGACGGGTCTATGCCCATCTTGCACACTGTATCCTGGTAAAGCAGGTTCAGGCTGCTGCCGTCGTCCATCAGGACTCTAGTGAGGTGAAATCCGTCGACGATTGGGTCTAGAACCAATGCGGTGAATCCGCCATGGCGGATTCTAGTGGGGTGGTCCATTTGATCAAAAGTGATCGGGCATGAGGACCACGGATTGAACTTTGGGGCGACTGGCTCCATCGCATATACGTCCCTAAGTGCACGCTTCTGCTCCCTTTTGGGTATGTGGGTTGCATATATCATGTTCACCATCCGCATTTGTGGGGGGAAACCCTTTTGTCCTCTATTGTTCAGCGGCCGGGTCTCCTCCTCGTCATCGCTATGCATCCCCTTGTCATTATTTTCCGCAGTTAACTTGCCTGCCTGCTTGAACACCCAACAATCCGTATTGGTGTGATTGGCTGGCTTTTCAGGGGTGCCGTGTATCTGGCACAAGCAATCGAGTATTCGGTCCAAATTGGACGGGCCCGGAGTATTTCTTTTGAATGGCTTTTTCCGCTGACCAGGTTTAGAGCCTCTGAATCCGGCATTGACTGCCGTATCTTCGGTATTATCGCCGTATCGCCATTAATGCGGCGCTTGTGCTTATTGCGGCGACCTGCCATTGCTGTCCTTGGTATCCGGACTACCAGAGTTTTTGGTCAGGTTGTTACTGCGAGCTAGCCAGCTGTCCTCTCCCGCACAGAAGCGGGTCATGAGTGATGTGAGGGCTGCCATGGATTTCGGCTTTTCCTGTCCTAGGTGCCGCGCAAGCCACTCGTCGCGGATGTTATGTTTGAAGGCTGCAAGGGCCTCTGCATCCGGACAGTCAATGATTTGATTTTTCGTAGTTAAGAACCGTGTCCAGAATTGTCTGGCCGATTCGTCTGGCTGCTAAATTATGTGTCTTAGGTCATCGGCGTCTGGTGGTCACACATATGTGCCCCGGAAGTTATCAAGGAATGCGGCTTTTAGGTCTTCCCAACACCCAATTGATTCTGCTGGCAAGCTGTTGAGCCAATGCCGAGCTGGTCCTTTAAGCTTGAGTGGGAGGTATTTGATGGCGTGTAGATCATCACCGCGGGCCATGTGGATGTGAAGGAGATAGTCCTTGATCCAAACCGCAGGATCTGTTGTGCCGTCGTATGATTCAATGTTTGTGGGTTTGAAACCCTCGGGGATTTGACGATCCATTACTTTGTCTGTGAAGCATAGTGGGTGTGCGGCACCTCTGTATTGGGCTATATCACGACGCAGCTCAAACGAGCTTTGTCTACTGTGTTTGGCCCGGCCGGAATTGCTGTATCTAGCTTGACAGTTGTCGTCACGTATCGTGGGGCGCCCCCGCGATCCGTAGATTGATCTTGTTTGTCTTGCCTTAATCCTCCGATATGTCTCGCAAGTCTGGCACATTCCCTCGTGGCTTTGTACTTTTTGAGTGATGCCGGGGTGCGGCTTTAGTAGAGGGCCTAGAGGCCTCTCTGTCGCGGCCACGAGGTGGCCGGTCGGCCGTATTGTGTGCTGGTGATGTGGGTTTATGTGCTTCCTCCTCTAATCGGGGTAGCATCTTGCGTTTGGGGTAGCTTTTGGAGGGGCGTTCGAGTTTATACTCTTCGGCCGCAAGGACTACAGTCCATCTGTCGGCTAGCAAGTCTTGGTCAGCTCTAAGCTGTTGCTTCTTTTTCTTGAGGCTGCTTGCAGTGGCCATAAGCCTGCGTATGAAATGCTCTTGTTCGACGGGATCCTCAGGCACGACAAATTCGTCGTCGTCGAGGCTTGCGTCGTCTCCAGAGGGAGGCATATAATTATCATCCTCTACCTCTCTGTCTGCTGCTCTCTCATGAGGGCTGGCTTCTCCATCCTCCTGTGCTGAATCTTTCTAGAGGGGGTTGTCTTCGGCACTGTCCGGGGTGTTATTGTCTCTGGTCTCCGGTGGCGGGATTTAGAGCGGCGCCGCTGACGCCGGCGCTTAGGCTGTATCTTGGAGGGGTCATCCTCCGTTGTTCCATCAACATTCCCATCCTTTGGGATGTCCACCATGTATATGTCGTATGAAGAGGTGGCCTTCCAGTGCCCTGTAGGTGCTGGTTCTTGGTCGTCTCCGGCATCGTCATCCATACCGTTGATGTCTTCGGAGTCGAAGTCTAGCATGTCGGTTAAGTCATCGACATTGGCTACGAAGTGGGTGGTGGGTGGGCTTTGAATTTCTTCGTCGTCCGCATCCCAATCGTCCTGACCATAGTCCGGCCAGGGCTCTCCTGAAAGAGAGAGAGACTTCAGTGAATTCAGGATGTCGCTAAAAGGCGAGTGCTGAAAGATGTCCGCAGCGGTGAACTCCATGATTGGCGCCCAATCGGGTTCGATTGGCAGGGGCGCGGAGGGTTCGGGGTCCGGAGAGGAGTCCAGCACCTTGGAGTCACGAGCTTCACAAGCGATAGGGTTGGTATTCGGCTCTATCGCCTTAGAGGTAGCAGCCCCCGAGGCGGTGTCTAGCCACCCATCCTCGATCGGCGTAGTCGGCTCCAAGCTAAGGGTCGGAGCGAACTCTTGTGCGGCCTCCAGGGCACTGTCCGGCAGCAGAGCTAAATCATGCCCATCGTGACAGTGCGGCGCGCTCGGCTGTGGCTCGAATCCGTCGAAGATCAAGTCTCCGCGGATGTCAGCCGTATAGTTCAAACTTCCAAATCTGACCTGATGGCCAGGGGCGTAGCTTTCGATCTTCTCCAGATGGCCAAGTGAATTGGCCCGCAGTGCAAAGCCGCCGAATACAAAGATTTGTCCGGGGAGAAAAGTCTCACCCTGGACCGCGTTGTTGTTGATGATCGAAGGAGCCATTGGGCCTATAGGTGACGACACAGAGGAACTCTCAACGAAAGCACCAATGTCGGTGTCAAAACCAGCGGATCTCGGGTAGGGGGTCCCGAACTGTGCGTCTAGGCGGATGGTAACAGGAGACAAGGGACACGATGTTTTTACCCAGGTTCGGGCCCTCTCGGTGGAGGTAAAACCCTACTCCTGCTTGATTAATATTGATGATGTGGGTAGTACAAGAGTAGATCTACCACGAGATGAAGGAGGCTAAACCCTAGAAGCTAGCCTATGGTATGATTGTTGTTTGTCCTACGGACTAAAACCCTCCGGTTTATATAGACATCGGAGAGGGCTAGGGTTCCACAGAGTCGGTTACAATGGTAGGAGATCTACATATCCGTATCGACAAGCTTGCCTTCCACGCCAAGGAAAGTCCCATCCGGACACGGGACGGAGTCTTCAATCTTGTATCTTCATAGTCTTGGAGTCCGGCCAAAGATGATAGTTCGGCTATCCGGACACCCCCTAGTCCAGGACTCCCTCAGGAGGGATTAGAATAGAGATGTAATTTGGTTCATATCATAGGAACTTTTCTATTGAATATATGCTAATGTTTATTCCTTTGAAATTAAGGGAGTATAGGAATCCATTCATATGAACCAGGTGGTTTTAAAGCTATAGAAATAATATCATGTTTATTTCCTTTGAAATGTGGAGTATATGAATCTATTCCTGTGAACCAATTGGCTCTAAAGGAAAAAATCCTATAAAAATCATATCATATAGAGTTCCTATGATATTCCTCAACACTAAAGGATGCTTGAAATTGATGCTGGTGATACGATGGTCTTTCTTTGTAGACTCCTCACCAATCTTTATAGTTACCTCTCGAAGATGAATGAAATGATATATACATGGTACACAAAAACTCGGTAAAAGTTTGCGAGGTTCGAATTTTCAATAAAGCTATATGCACTGCATTTCGGAATGGAGGGAGCATACGGCAGTTGCTAACACTCATGTGGAAGATTTGTGTGTAGGAGGAGTGGTTGTTCTATTACATGACAGGGCAAAACTGACACTGTCGGATGCCGATCTAACGGTTCTTACGGCGTTCGTCAGGAAAAGGCTTGTGGAGAATGTTTGTCGGATAATGATTTACGGACACATGCATTGCATTGATACGTGCCCCACTCTCTCTCTCACGCACACGCACCCTCACGAGTCACGACTCTCCCGAGTCCTCTCGCAGACTCGCACGTCGCACCCACCGTCTATCTGCAGGTAGACGTCATGCACATATGTGCTCTTCACACCCTACCCTCGGAACTTCTAAAAAACAAAAGATGGCGTGCACATTTTATTTTAGCTCACACGTCACACACTTATACTATTACTCTTGCGGCGAACGTTCTTTGGGCATAGTATATTGTACTCTCACGAAGAAAAGCGGTGCACGCACGCACTAGTTCTCTCATACCCACTCGCAGGTACACGTAGGAGCGCATTTTTTTGAAGCTGGTACAACAAAATCACTCCACTATATATAAAAGCAGGAGCCTTAGCACTTGCTTTACTAGGGTTCCTCTCATTCACTCTCTCATGCTTTCCAGATCTAAGCAACACATAGGTGACCACACTCTCTCTCAGCTCACGGCTGGTCACAAATCCAGCCGGACAACTGAAAGGATCGAGATGGACCTAGAGGGGGGGTGAATAGGTACAATCAAATTTTAATTGTTACTTAGCAATTTTAGGCACAAGTAGCGGAATATGAAAGTGAGCCTAACAATTGTAAGTGCAGTACTAAGTGCTAAGCAAGATAAACCAGTAACACAAGTATGTAGATAAACAAGCACAATAGATATAAGTAAGTGCTAAGAGACAAGTAACCACAAGTAGAGAGTTAGGGCTAGGAATAACCGCAACTCCGGGAGACGAGGATGTATGCCGATGTTCACTTCCTTGGAGGGAATCTACGTCACCGTTAGAGAGGTGGATGTTACCACAAAGGCACACCAACGCCACGAAGGCTCACCCTATTCTCCCTTTGAGACAACACCACGAAGGTATTTCTCAACCACTAGTGGTAGACCTTGGGGTGGTCTCCAAACCCTCACAAACTTTTCCAGGGGTAATCACAAAGGTCGATTCCTCTCCGAAAGACTCCTACCGCCTAGGAGTCTCCAACCTCCAAGAGTAACAAGATCGAAGGGGAAAATCTCAAGGCTTGCTCAAATCACGAATTCCTTGGGTGCAAAGAAGGGGGAGAAGTGGATCTATCACTTGATCAGACAACTTCTCTCCAAAGCTCTCAAATCCCTTGGGGATCTAAGATTTGGTGTGTAGGAATGAGAGAGAGAGTGAGAAGTGTTCTAGGGTTTGTTCAAAGTGAATGGTCAACCCTCTCCCGTGGGGAAGAAGGGCTATATATAGTGTGAGCTAGAATATGGTCGTTGCAATGTAAGTGAGTGAGCAGGCCGGACATCTGGGCTAGGGGCCGGACATCCGGCATGGTAAGCTGCGACGAACAGAACAAAGGCAGAACAAAAGAATAAAGGGGCCGGACATCCGGGGCCCAAGCCCGGACATCCGGCATATCAGGGAGACCCGGACATCTGGCAGGTGGTCGGACATCCGGCGCGCAACCCAGCATTAAAACGTTCTCTGGATAGCAATGCCCGGATATCCGGAATGGGCCCGGACATCCGGCATAACAGGAAGGCCCGGACATCCGGGGAAAGTCCGGACATCCGGCGTGCAGCCCAGTATACTACTGTATTCTGGATGGCTAGGCCCGGATATCCGGCAAGGAGGCCGGACATCCGGTGGTCAAGAGACAGAACATGAAGGTTTTTGGCATGTGCGTGTATGGTTAGGAAGTTCGTGGCAAGAGCAAGCCTTTAACTAACCCTATCGATCCCCTCTTAATAGTGCGGGATCCTATACTCACGAAAACAAAATATGTAATCAACTTTTATGCTTCATCCTGGAGTAAAACCACTTGTAAGCTCTTGATCCACACACATCGATGAACCGGGGACTAATACCTGAGATTTACTTGACAGCCATTGTTACTCCCCAGCATGTATGATTGTCATCAACATCAAAACATGATGTAAGGGCATGATTGCTCTTTCAATCTCCCCCTTTTTGTTTGTTGATGACAACCATACATGTAGTATCATAGGTGCAATAAATAATCTTAGAATTGACAAACATGAGAACAAATGTACATGAATAAGTCTCTGTTCCTATTTGCTAGCTCCCCCTGAATGTATGCATGGAATGCATATATGAAACCACAATAACTCAGCCATAACAGCATTTCATAACCACATAATAATCCAAGATAATATCACAGTTACTCACACGATTAAGCACCATAGGTAGCAAAACATAGCAAGTTCGAATAATAGTAGACATATAGTGAACACAAATAGTCAATCATGACATAGCCATAGCATGACCTAAGATTACTACTAGGATACTACTTCTCCCCCTTTGACGGCAACAAGTAAAAAGGGGCGAAGAACTAAATCCACTCCATCACTCCTGGCGAATGTCATCATGATTATCAAAGAACTCAGGAAACTCGTCACGAGATGGAAAACCGAAGGTAGAGGTGGACGAAGCCGCGGGAATAGGATCATCATCACTCATTGGGCTCCCGCGGACACAGAGGTGCTGCTTGAGCTGATTCTTGGAGATGATGAGGCGCTTTTGAACATCATGATTTTGCTGACAGCTGAAAGTGATTGACTTCATGATAGCAGATTGAGCCTTCCTGAGGAACATGGCAAGGCGTCCACGAGGAGCTGACGACGAAGATGGAACAGAGGAATCAGTGGGCTAAGTCCCACCAGCAGGCCTCTTAGACTGAGACCGAGCAGCAGTCTGAGCAGCAGGCATCACTCGCATGTGAGAAGCAGGCTTCCAACTAGAATGAACAATAGTCTTAACCACCTCAAATGGAGCAGTGTGATCAATCAGAGCCTGAATGAGAGGAGCATGAGGAAACTGGCGCGTCTGAATGAAACTGCAAAGATGGATCTCAGGCCAAATGAAATGGGTTGTGTCCAGAGGCTCAGTGGGTTTGTCATGCATAAGAACCATCAAGTCAATGCAATAGTTATAAGCCCTTGAGCGGTCTCCCTTCTTAGGATAGAGAGTGCGGAGCACACACTAATAGAGGATGTAGTAAGGAGCACGGAAGATAGATACCTCGTTGAGTGGGCATTCAAGTTCTACTTTAGAGAGCTGAGAGGTAGGTTTGACAAGTGGCAAGTAAGCTTCAATCGCTTTCGGCTTCTGCCCAGGATCCATGCTGTGGATGCGATGGCCAACACCGGATAGACCCCGAATCTGAACAAACCTGTCATAGGTGATGCTCATAGTAGTGTTATCAGTCATCCAGGTGAGAATGTTGTCCGAACCAAAGAAACAGGTGGCATAGAACTGTAGAATGGCAGCTTCATTCCAATCACACCTGAAGGTCATTGCGGGACCAAGGGTCATATCATCAATTATCTTGACTGGATTGTTAGGGAACATGTCAGGATTCTCACACAGGAAGTTGAGATTTAAGTATGAGTGAGGAGCAAGTCCACGCCCACGGACAAAACTGGAATAGAGATCCTGCTGCATTCGAGTCCGAAATCGAGGATCCTCCGCATCATCCACCATCTCATATTGATTGACCTCCCGTATAAAAGCAAGATATTGAGCTGCCCCCACAGTTTTGAAGTCATGAGAACAGCGATCTCCACTGTCTGGAAGCAACATAGAGATGCGACGACCACGGACAGCGGGCATTGCAGAACCACGAACTTGAGGCACCGGCACCCTCCTAGTGCCAGGCTTGGACTGACCAACGGAGTGTTTGGGTGCACGGACCTCCTCTTCCTCCCCAACATAGTCCGCATCATCAGGATCTGAGTCCGACAGACTAGTGGATGGTGCCCGCATCTTCTTCTTGGTGGTGGTGGCATTCTTCTTCTTAGGCCGAGCATGCTCATCGGAGTCGGTTGAGCCTTGTCGGTGAACAACTAGAATGGATAATGAGAGATCCCGATGAGATGGAGGCAACAGGTATGAACAAGGATAAGACAATTTAAACAATGGGATGACCATTTTTGAGCATAACCATAGACAAAGTCTAGTGTTAGAGCAAAGAAAATGAGACATGACCATGATTAAAATTGATTAGACGATCTCATTGACAGATTTGTAGGCCTAAGCAAGAGACACCAACACTCAAGAGAGACATAGACGCCAAGATATCCATAAGAGAGTGAAAACCTAATATTTTTACGGTCTCCATAGGAGTAGAATGGAGTAGAGATAGCGTCCATACCCCTAGAAGAAGGCTCGGGGCGATTGGGGCCGCAGTTCTTGGTTCGTGCCATGAGAAACTCCGGGGATGAATCCCACGATACACCGGTCACTCCCGAGGGATCCACACAACAACCCAAGAAATTTGGATAGAATCGTAGATCGGGAGGAGAAGTGTCCGTGAGCAGGAGATCGGGGCCGGAGGTCGGTGGAGATGGCCGGGGCTGCACCGGAGTGATGGCCCGGCGGCGGCGGCTGTGAGGGGAGATGAGGAGAGGAACGAAAGAAGTGAGGAACTGCCCCCAAATCCCACACCCCTCCCTAGGTATACGCGACTACGGGCGACGGGCCGGACATCTGGGGCAAGGCCCGGGTATCTGGCGAGTGGAAGACAGAGAACAAAAGAAGCAGCGCCCAGATGTCCGGCTGAGGCCCGGATGTCCGGCCACTGTAGGTGGTTGATGATCGTTTTGAGGGGCAAGGAATTTTTCCCAGGGCCCGGATGTCCGGCGAGAGAGCCGGATGTCTGGCCACTGGACAGAAGACAAGGGCGAGGGAAAGATGTGAAGGAAAGGGGGCCAACACGAGTAATTTGATATAGACACCACCAAGGAGTTTACATGAGATTAATAAGGGAGACAACCCGAGACATCTAAGGCCATGCTAAGATGCATTAATAATCCAAAAATTATTAAGAAAGAATGGTCCATACAAGCATTGTACAAGCTGTGACCGAGGTCACCATGTTTGAGCATATGGAACATAGTACCACAAAGATATAAACTTTGAGCACATGGTCACGACTCCATCATGTTAAAGTACCCTAGTTTGAAAACTATGATAACTTTGAGAGTGTTTGTTCTATTTATGCATTATGTAAGGTGAGAGAACTCCTGGATTGAGTGTCTCCCCCTAAATATATGCCTACATCAAGACAACACATTAAGTTTATGCATGGATGAGTACTAGATTTCACATAATGTTGTCAAGCTCCAACATACCAAGTTCACGCCTAAGTCGACAAAACCTTGCTTCATCCAATGGTTTGGTGAAAATATCTGCCAGTTGCAAATCTGTACCAATGTGATCAATGTGAATATCACCCTTCTCAACATGATCTCTCAAGAAGTGATATCTAATATCAATGTGCTTGGTGCGGAGATGATCCTTGGGGTTCTCAACAATGTTGATGGCACTTTCATTATCACATAGAAGAGGCACATGTCTATAGGTGATACCGTAATCCTTCAAAGTTTGCCTCATCCATAATAACTGAGTTGCATAACTGGCGGCAGCAATGTATTCAGCCTCTACGGTAGAGAGGGCAATACAATTTTGTTTCTTCGAAGACCAACTTACCAAGGAGCGTCCAAGAAACTGACATGCACTGGAAGTGGACTTACGATCCACTTTGTCTCTGGCCCAATCCGCATCCGTGTACCCAATGATATCAAACTTAGCATCCTTGGGATACCATAGACCCAACTTTGGGGTGTGAACAAGGTATCTAAGAATATGCTTAACTGCCTTATGATGACTTTCCCTAGGGGAAGCTTGAAATCTAGCACACATGCATACACTAAACATGATGTCTGGTCTAGATGCACAAAGATAAAGCAATGAACCAATCATAGAGCGGTATTTAGATGGGTCGAAGGGGATACCGTTTGTGTCTTTAGTGACTGTTATTTTGGTTAGCATTGGTGTCTTAAATGGACTAGCATCAGACATACCAAACTTCTCTAGGATATCCTTGAGGTATTTTGCTTGAGACAAGAAAATTCCTTCTTGAATTGTTGAATTTGAAATCCGAGGAAGAACTTCAAATCCGCATTGAGTGACATTTCAAAATTCTTGGTCATTGAAGTCGCAAACTTCTTGCACAAATGAATGTTAGGAGAACCAAAACTGATATCATCTACATAGATTTGGCATAAGATCAAATCACCCTTATCCCTCTTAGTAAAAAGAGTGGGATCGATCACCCCTCTCACAAAACCATCATCGAGTAGAAACTTCTTTAAATGATCATACCAAGCACGAGGTGCTTGTTTGAGGCCATACAAAGCCTTATGAAGTTTGTACACATAGTCTTTGTGATCGGGATCAACGAACCCATGTGGTTGTGACACATTTACTTCTTCTTGTAGAGGACCATTAAGGAAATCACTCTTCACATCCATTTGATGTAATGTAAAACCATTGAAAGCGGCATAAGCAAGTAGATGCGAATGGATTCAAGACGGGCAACTGGGGCAAAGGTCTCACCAATGTCCAAACCTTCAACTTGTGAGTACCCTTGCGCCACTAACCTTGCCTTGTTGTGGATGATTACACCATTATCATCTTGTTTGTTCTTGAAAATCCATTTTGTTCCAATGACGTTGTGCTTGGTAGGTGGCCGCTTGACTAATGACCACACTTGGTTGCGTTCAAAACTGTTTAACTCTTCTTGCATAGCAACTAGCGAATCTTTGTCCATCAATGCATCGTGTACCTTGATGGGCTCAATATTAGACACAAATGAGAAGTGAGCACAAAAGTTTGTCAAATGTTTATGAGTGACTCTACCTTCCGATATGCCGGTGAGAATTTTGTCAACATCAACACGACCGGCAACTCGTGGCATGATAGAGGTAAGGGTTTCACGAGGTTCAACTTCATGTCCATCATCCGCGTCCTCAACATATGGATCATTAATGTGTGGAGGAAGATCTTCTTGTTCATATTGCATTTGTTGAGGTTCATCATCAATGATTGGACTTTCTTGTTCTTGAAGATTCTCATGAAGAGGAACTTGATCATCTTCTTCTACTTGGGCTAAGGGCATTTGATGAACACTAGGAGCTTGTGAGGGTATGGGTGTTGAAGTAGTTTGATGATGTGTGAGACTTCCATCTTCTTCTTCATCATCATGAGGTTCATGTTCCATAGGAAGAAGTGCACCAACACCCATGGTCAAAATGTCTTGAGAAGAATCTTCTTCACCTGCATCACTTAGATCAACTTTCTCCCCATGGGAGCCATTAAATTCATCAAACACCACGTCACAAGTTTCTACAACACATCCATTGGATTTGTTGTAGACTCTATAGGCGTGAGAATTTGATCCATAGCCAACAAATATATCCTCAATTGTTTTGGATTGAAATTTTCCTAAACGTTCTCTTTTGTTGAGGATGAAACATTTGCACCCAAATACACGAAAGTACTTGACATTTGGCTTGTTCCCAGTTAGAAGCTCATATGGAGTCTTTTCCAATATAGTGCGGAGGAAGAGCCGGTTTGATGCATGGCATGCGGTGTTGACAGCTTCGGCCCAAAAACTATGTGGTGACTTGTATTCATCCATCATGGACCTTGCCATCTCTACAAGTGTACGGTTCTTCCTTTCGGCTACACCATTTTGCTGAGGCGTATATGGAGCTGAATATTGATGCTCAATCCCTTCATCACTAAGGAATTATTCCAAGGTATAGTTCTTGAACTCAGAGCCATTGTCACTCCTTATTGCCAGGATTTCTTTGTCAAACTTGCGTTGAGCTTGCTTGGCAAAATCAATGAAGGTGATTTTGGTTTCGTCCTTGGACTTGAGGAAGAACACCCATGTATATCTTGAGTAATCATCAACAATGACAAGCCCATACTTTTTCCCACCAAGACTATCCCATGAAGGAGGCCCAAAAAGATCCACATGAAGGAGCTCCAGGGGCCTTGAAGTAGATACTATGTTCTTGGGTGGGTGCTTTGATTGATGTTGCTTCCCAGCTATGCATGCACTACACACACGATCTTTCTCAAAAGAGACATTGGTTAGTCCAAGGATCTGATTCCCCTTTAAGAGATCTTGAAGATTTCTCATGCCGACATGGGCTAGCCAGCGATGCCATAGCCACCCCTGGTCATCCTTGGCCATTAGACAAGTTGCATGGAATGTGCTCTCTTTCGAGAAATCAACCGTGTAAAGGTGGCCATCCAACTCTCCAACAAAGGCCACTTCGAGAGTATCTCTCTTAAAGACTTTCACATCTGTTAGTCCAAAGAGTGTATCATAACCAACAGTAGCCAATTGGAGAACAAAAAGCAAGTGGTATTTAAGGGATTGGACAAGCATGACATTTGCAAGCGACATGTCATTTGTGATAGCCACCTTGCCCAACCCGAGTACCTGTCCTTTTGAACCTCCACCAAACATAATGCTCATAAATGGTTGAATAGCTTCCATGAAATCGTAGAGCAATTTGCTATCTCCGGTCATATGATTTGTACATCCACTATCAATCACCTACACACAATTAAGACTTGGTTAGAGGCACCCATTTTGACCTCTCAAGTTAGTCACAAGGGTCTTAGGGACCCAAATAGCATAAAACCGGAATGCATTTTGAGGACCAACAAATTTTGCAAACACTTCTCCATCCTTAGTCTTATGAAGTACATAGGATGGAGGCATGAACTCTTTAGGCTTGTTGAGAGTGGGATGCCCCTTGTGGCCTTCCCACTCACAACCTTACCTTTCTCCTTGTGCCCTTCTCATACTAATGTTTCCCTTAGAGGAGTTGTGCACTTTTGAGAGGGGGTCTTCTTCTTGCTTGTGCTTGGGTCAAACCCAAGTCCCTCTTTGGCAAACACCTCATTGTGTTGACTCAATATCTCATCAAGATTCTTTTGCCCTTGAGCACATGTCATGAGACCTTTCTCGACTTGAGCCTTGAGAAATCGATTTTCCTCAAGAATAGATGCTAGATCACTACTAGAGTTAGTAGTACAAGCATCAACATTTATAATAGGAGAAGAGTAAGTCTTGGCTAGAGTTTCAAGATAAGTAAGTTTGAGCGTTTCAAAACTCTTTGTAAGAACGGTGAGCTCTCCTACCTTAGTCTTGAGAGACACGGATAGAAGCTCACAATCCGTAGAGAGAGAAGCATGAGACTTCACAAGCTTACATTTATCGTTCATCAACTCTTCGCAAGAGTCAATAGCCTTTTTCAAAGAGGCAAGATCATTAGTATGAACATGAATATTTGCACCAATTTTTAAGCATAGTTCATCATTTCGTGTTTCCTCATATTGGACTTTCCGCTCAAGGATTTTACATTTTTACTTTTCCTCGGTGATGAGGGTTTCGAGTTCCTTAATGGCGATGGTGTGCTTACTCACCATCTCCATAAGCATGTGAAACATAGTAAGCTTCTTTCCTTTGAGGGAACACATGAACTTATTAAGTTTAGCAAGCATAGGATCATCTAGATCATCATCCTCATAGGTATCCTCCACATCAAGATACTCATCACTAGGAGTAGAAGGAGTGAAAAGAGGAGGATTTGATCGTGGAGTTACCTTGACCTTGTCAGGAGAGATTTGGTCCTCTCCATCTTCTATCATCGCCTTTGCCATTAGACACTTGTGAGCGTTGCCCTTGTAATGTTTCATGTAGTTGTACGTGACCACATCACCACTCTTGTTTACTAACCTCAAAGTGTTTTGAGAGTCTTGACCAACTCCGTCAACACCACTAACATCATCCGGATTGGATTCTTCTTGAGCAACCATTGCTTTCCCATCTCTCTTCTTGAGCTTGGAGTTCAAAGGATTTGGCGATTTCTTCTTAGGAAACGTCTTAGGAAACCTCGGTTTATCTTCTCTCTTCTCATAAGGGCACTCATTGGAGAAGTGGTTGGTTTCCTCACAGTTGTAGCATTTTATTACTTTCTTATTTTGAAATCTTCCCTTGAATTTTCCCGCGCTAAACTTCTTGACAAAGAGAGCCATGTCTTCATATGATGGGCCCTCGTCGGATTCAATCTCATCACCATCTTCATCCTCATCTTCTTCTTCTTCTTCTTCTTCTTCTTCTTCTTCACTTTGCTCATCTTCACATACATGCTTGGCTTTCAATGCAAGATTGACCTTTGATGATGGGGAACCATGCATGGCAAGATGTTTTGTGGCATTAGCCTTTGACTCTTCAAATAGTTTAAAGGTGGATATGATATCATCTGTAGTCATTTCCTTGAAGGTATGGTGTTATCCTATGTCCCACACCATTTGATGGTGATATGGAGCAAGAGCATGAAGCAACTTATTCACAAGGAATCTCTTAGTCATGTTGAATCCATCTTGTGTCTTGTCACACTCACATGACTCAATATCGGCAGTGAGAGTCATGAGGCGCTCATGGAGTTGATTGGGGGTTTCACCTTTCTCCATACAAAAGTTTTGCAATTGCCCCTTGGCAATTTCATATTGAGCACTCCGGAGGGTAGAAGTGCCAGTCTTGGATCGTATAACAGTTTCCCATAGCTCCTTGGCACTTGTGATGTGTATGAATGGTCTCCTTTGCTTTTCATCCATACCTCTCCTTATACACATGATTGCAGTGTCATTGATATTCTTGTCATAAATTTCTCTTGGTGTAGGGTTCTTTGGATCAACCATATGATAGCCATACTCCAAGATCTCCAGCATCTCATTGTTTCCATGTCGAAGATGATCCTGCTTAGCAACTCTCCACAAAGCAAAATCGGAAGTGGCACTAAGTAAAGGTGGTTTGCCTTGAGGATTATATCTTGGTTTCTCAACCTGAGGTCTTGCATAAAGCCAAGGAACACTGGTGTGTTCATTGCTAGGAGGTTGTTGACCAAGTGACGAAGTAGGCACGGTTGGCCTCGAAGTCGCACCACCCGAGAGTGGTGCAAGCATCATGGACAATGTGGCTAATCTCAGTTGGACCGAGGCCTCAAGAGAAGCCTCATGCTCCTCTTTTTGCTTAGCAAGGGCCCGTTCCAGATCCTCAGATGTAAAGGACTTGACATCAGAAGAAGCCTCGCCTTTATCCATAGGATCTGCAACCAGGGGAGTCCCATCTGGATTCATCTCGCTCTAGGGCGGTTAAGCCACAAGAATAGAGCACGAGGCTCTGATACCAATTGAAAGGATCGAGATGGACCTAGAGGGGGGTGAATAGGTACAATCAAATTTTAATTGTTACTTAGGAATTTTAGGCACAAGTAGCGGAATATGAAAGTGAGCCTAACAATTGTAAGTGCAGTACTAAGTGCTAAGGAAGATAAACCAGTAACACAAGTATGTAGATAAACAAGCACAATAGATATAAGTAAGTTCTAAGAGACAAGTAACCACAAGTAGAGAGTTAGGGTTAGGAATAACCGCAACTCCAGGAGACGAGGATGTATGCCGATGTTCACTTCCTTGGAGGGAATCTACAACACCGTTAGAGAGGTGGATGTTACCACGAAGGAACACCGACGCCACGAAGGCTCACCCTATTCTCCCTTTGAGACAACACCACAAAGGCATTTCTCAACAACTAGTGGTAGACCCTGGGGTGGTCTCCAAACACTCACAAACTTTATCGGGGGTAATCACAAAGGTCGATTCCTCTCCGAAAGACTCCTACTGCCTAGGAGTCTCCAACCTCCAAGAGTAACAAGATCGAAGGGGAAAAGCTCAAGGCTTGCTCAAATCACGAATTCCTTGGATGCAAACAAGTGGGAGAAGTGGATCTATCACTTGATCGGACAACTTCTCTCCAAAGCTCTCAAATCCCTTGGGGATCTAAGATTTGGTGTGTAGGAATGAGAGAGAGAGTGAGAAGTGTTCTAGGGTTTGTTCAAAGTGAATGGTCAACCCTCTCCCGTGGGGAAGAAGGGCTATATATAGTGTGAGCTAGAATATGGCCGTTGCAGTGTAAGTGAGTGAGCAGGTCGGACATCCGGGCTAGGGGCCGGACATCCGGCATGGTAAGCTGCGAGGAACAGAACAAAGGCAGAACAAAAGAACAGAGGGGACGGACTTCCGGGGCCCAAGCTCGGACATGTGGCATATCAGGAAGACCCGGACATCCGGCAGGTGCCCGGACATCCGGTGCACAACCCAGCATAAAAATGTTCTCTAGATAGCTATGCTCGGATATCCGGAATGGGCCCGGACATCTGGCATAACAGGAAGGGCTGGATATCCGGGGAAAGTCCAGACATCTGGCGTGCAGCCCAGTATACTACTGTATTCTGGATGGCTAGGCCCAGATATCCGGCAAGGAGGCCCGACATCCGGCGGTCAAGAGACAGAACATGAAGGTTTTTGGCATGTGCATGTATGGTTAGGAAGTTCGTGGCAAGAGCAAGCCTGTAACTAACCCTATCGATCCCCTCTTAATAGTGTGGGATCCTATACTCAAGAAAACAAAATATGTAATCAACTTTTATGCTTCATCCTTGAGTAAAACCACTTGTAAGCTCTTGATCCACACACATCGATGAACCAGGGACTAATACCTGAGATTTACTTGACAGCCATTGTTAGTCCCCAGCATGTATGATTGTCATCTGTTGAAAATATGCCCTAGAGGCAATAATAAGTTAGTTGTTATTATATTTCCTTGTTCATGATAATCGTTTATTATCCATGCTATAATTGTATTGATAGGAAACTCAGATACATGTGTGGATACATAGACAACACCATGTCCCTAGTAAGCCTCTAGTTGACTAGCTCGTTGATCAATAGATGGTTATGGTTTCCTGACCATGGACATTGGATGTCATTGATAACGGGATCACATCATTAGGAGAATGATGTGATGGACAAGACCCAATCCTAAGCCTAGCACAAAGATCGTAGTTCGTATGCTAAAGCTTTTCTAATGTCAAGTATCTTTTCCTTAGACCATGAGATTGTGCAACTCCCGGATACCGTAGGAATGCTTTGGGTGTACCAAACGTCACAACGTAACTGGGTGGCTATAAAGGTGCACTACAGGTATCTCCGAAAGTGTCTGTTGGGTTGGCACGAATCGAGACTGGGATTTGTCACTCCGTGTAAACGGAGAGGTATCTCTGGGCCCATTCGGTAGGACATCATCATAATGTGCACAATGTGACCAAGGGGTTGATCACGGGATGATGTGTTACGGAACGAGTAAAGAGACTTGCCGGTAACGAGATTGAAAAAGGTATCGGTATACCGACGATCGAATCTCGGGCAAGTACAATACCATTAGACAAAGGGAATTGTATACGGGATCGATTGAGTCCTTGACATCGTGGTTCATCCGATGAGATCATCGTGGAACATGTGGGAGCCAACATGGGTATCCAGATCCCGCTGTTGGTTATTGACCGGAGAACGTCTTGGTCATGTCTACATGTCTCCCGAACCCGTAGGGTCTACACACCTAAGGTTCGATGACGCTAGGGTTATAAACGAAGTTTGTATGTGGTTACTGAATGTTTTTCGGAGTCCCGGATGAGATCTCGAATGTCACGAGGAGTTCCGGAATGGTCCGGAGGTAAAGATTTATATATGGGAAGTCCTATTTTGGCCACCGGAAAATGTTCGGGATTTTTCAGTATTGTACCGGGAAGGTTCTAGAAGGTTCCGGAGTGGGGCCCACCTGCATGGGGGGACCCACATGAACGTGGGTAGTGGGGGCAAGGCCCCACACCCCTGGTCAAGGCGCACCAAGACCCCCCCTTAGAAGGAATAAGATCATATCTCGAAGGGATAAGATCAAGATCCCTAAAAAAGGGGGATAACAATCGGTGGGGAAGGAAATGATGGGATTTCTTTCTTCCCACCTTTGCCAATGCTCCAATGGACTTTGAGGGCAAGAAACCAGCCCCTTCCACCCCTATATATAGTGGGGAGGCGCATGGGAGCTTCACGCTTCCCGTGGCGCAGCCCTCCCCCTCTCCCAAGTACTCCTCCTCTCCGGCGGTGCTTGGCGAAGCCCTGCAGGATTGCCACGCTCCTCCATCACCACCACGCCGTCGTGCTGCTACTGGATGGAGTCTTCCCCAACCTCTCCCTCTCACCTTGCTGGATCAAGGCATGGGAGACGTCACCGGGATGTACGTGTGTTGAACGCGGAGGTGCCGTCCGTTCGGCACTAGGATCTCCAGTGATTTGGATCACGACGAGTACGACTCCTTCAACCCCGTTCTCTTGAATGCTTCCGCTTAGCGATCTACAAGGGTATGTAGATGCACTCTCCTTCCCCTCGTTGCTAGTCTCTCCATAGATAGATCTTGGTGTTGCATAGAAAATTTTGAATTTCTGCTATGTTCCCCAACAGTGGTATCAGAGCTAGGTCTATTGCGTAGATTCTTTGCACCAGTAGAACACAAAGTAGTTGTGGGCGATGATTTTGTTCAATATGCTTACCGTTACTAGTCCAATCTTGTTTCGACGGTATTGTGGGATGAAGCGGCCCGGACCGACCTTAAACGTACTCTTACGTGAGACAGGTTCCACCGATTGACATGCACTTGGTGCATAAGGTGGCTAGCCGATGCCAGTCTCTCCCACTTTAGTCAGAACGGATTCGATGAAAAGGGTCCTTATGAAGGGTAAATAGCAATTAACATATCACGTTGTGGTTTTGCGTAGGTAAGAAACGTTCTTGCTAGAAACCCATAGCAGCCACGTAAAACATGCAAACAACAATTAGAGGACGTCTAACTTGTTCTTGCAGGGTATGCTATGTGATGTGATATGGCCAAGAAGAATGTGATGAATGATATGTGATGTATGAGATTGATCATGTTCTTGTAATAGGAGTCACGACTTGCATGTCGATGAGTATGAAAATTGGCAGGAGCCATAGGAGTTGTCTTAATTTATTGTATGACCTGCGTGTCATTAAACAACGCCATGTAATTACTTTACTTTATTGCTAACCGGTAGCCATAGTAGTAGAAGTAATAGTTGGCGAGACAACTTCATGAAGACACGATGATGGAGATAATGGTGTCATGCTAGTGACGATGATGATCATGGAGCCCCGAAGATGGATATCAATGGAGCTATATGATATTGTCCATATCATGTCACTACTATATAATTGCATGTGATGTTTATTATGTTTATGCATCTTGTTTACTTAGAACGACGATAGTAAATAAGATGACCCCTTACAACAATTTCAAGAAGTGTTCTCCCCTAACTGTGCACCGTTGCTAAAGTTCGTCGTTTCGAAGCACCACGTGATGATCGGGTGTGATAGATCCTTACGTTCACATACAATGGGTGTAAGACAGTTTTACACATGCAAAACACTTAGGGTTAACTTGACGAGCCTAGCATGTACAGACATGGCCTCGGAACACAGAGACCGAAAGGTCAAGCATGAGTCGTATAGTAGATACGATCAACATGAAGATGTTAACCGATGATGACTAGTCCGTCTCACGTGATGATCGGACACGGCCTAGTTGACTCGGATCATGTAATCACTTAGATGACTAGAGGAATGTCTAACTGAGTCGGAGTTCATAAGATGAACTTAATTATCCTGAACATAGCCAAAAGATCTTTGCAAATTATGTCGTAAGCTCGCGCTTTAGTTCCACTGTTTAGATATGTTGCTAAAGAAAATATAGTTGAAAGTTGACAGTAGCGATTATGCGGACAGTAGAAAGCTTATGTCCGTAATGCACCGCTCAGTGTGCTGAACCCCAAACGTCGTTTGTGGATGTTGTGAACATCAGACATACACGTTTTGATAACTACGTGATAGTTCAGTTAAACGGTTTAGAGTTGAGGCACCAAAGACGTTTTCGAAACGTCGCGGAACATATGAGATGTTTTCGAGGGCTGAAATTGGGATTTCAGGCTTGTGCCCACGTCAAGAGGTATAAGACCTCCGACAATTTTCTTAGCCTGCAAACTAAGGGAGAAAAACTCAATCGTTGAGCTTGTGCTCAGATTGTCTGAGTGCAACAATCACTTGAATCGAGTGGGAGTTGATCTTCCAGATGAGATAGTGATGTTTCTCCAAAGTCATTGCCACCAAGCTGCTGGAGCTTCATGATGAACTATAACATATCAGGGATAGATATGATGATCCTTGAGGTATTCACGATGTTTGACACCGCGAAAGTAGAAATCAAGAAGGAGCATCAATTGTTGATGGTTGGTGAAACCACTAGTTTCAAGAAGGGCAAGGGCAAGAAGGGATACTTCATGAAACGGCAAATCAGCTGCTGCTCCAGTGAAGAAACCCAAGGTTGAACCCAAACCCAAGACTAAGTTCTTCTGTGATAAGGGGAATAGTCACTAGAGCGGAATTACCCTAGATACTTGGTAGATAAGAAGGCTGGCAAGGTCGATAGAAGTATATTGGATATACATTATGTTAATGTGTACTTTACTAGTACTCCTAGTAGCACCAGGGTATTAGATACCGGTTCGGTTGCTAAGTGTTAGTAACTCGAAATAAAAGAGCTACGAAACAAACGGAGACTAGCTAAAGGTGAGCTGACGATATGTGTTGGAAGTATTTCCAAGTTTGATGTGATCAAACATTGCACGCTCCCTCTACCATCAAGATTAGTATTAAACCTGAATAATTGTCATTTGGTGTTTGCGTTGAGCATAGACATGATTGGATTATGTCTATTGCAATACGGTTATTCATTTAAGGAGAATAATGGTTACTCTGTTTATTTGAATAATACCTTCAATGGTCTTGCACCTGAAACGAATGGTTTATTGAATCTCGATCGTAGTGATACGCATTTTCATGCCAAAAGATATAAGATAGTAATGATAGTACCACTTACTTGTGGCACTGCCATGTAAGTCAGATTGGTATAAAACGCATGAAGAAGCTCCATGTTGATGGATCTTTGGACTCACTCGTTTTTGAAAAGTTTGAGACATGCGAACCACGTCTATTGGTGTATACGCATGAAGAAACTCCATGCAGATGGATCGTTTGGACTCACTTGATTTTGAATCACTTGACATATACAAATCATACCATATGGGCAAGATGACTGAAAAGCCTCGTTTTCAGTAAGATGGAACAAGATAGCAACTTGTTGGAAGTAACACATTTTGATGTGTGCAGTCCAATGAGTGCTGAGGCATGCAGTGAATATCGTTATGTTCTTACTTCACAGATGATTCGAGTAGATGTTGAGTATATTTACTTGATGAAACACAAGTCTGAATTATTGAATGGTACAAGTAATTTCAGAGTGAAGTTGAAGATCATCGTGACAAGAGGATAAAATGTCTATGATATGATCATAGAGATGAGTATCTGAGTTACGAGCTTTGGCATGCAATTAAGACATTGTGGAAATTGTTTCACAATTAATACCGCCTGGAACACCATAGTTTGATGGTGTGTCCGAACATCATAGTTGCACCCTATTGGATATGGTGCGTACCATGATCTCTCTTATCGAATTACCACTATCGTTTATGGGTTAGGCATTAGAGACAACCACATTCACTTTAAATAGGGCACCACGTAATTCCGTCGAGATGACACCGTATGAACTATGGTTTAGAGAAACCTAAGCTGTCATTTCTTCAAGGTTTGGGGCTTCGACGCTTATGTGAAAAAGTTTCAGGTTGATAAGCTCGAACCCAAAGCGGATAAAATGCATCTTCATAGGACACCCAAAAACAGTTGGGTATACCTCCTAATTCAGAGTGGGAGGATGGTGGAGACTTGATATGGTTATTGAACCATCACTACAACTAGTGTGTAGCAGGGCACAGGAAGTTGTTCCTGTGGCACCTACACCAATTGAAGTAGAAGCTTATGATAGTGATCTTGAAACTTCGGATCAAGTCACTACCGTACCTCATAGGGTGAGAAGAATGCGCACTGCTTCAGATTGGTGCAGTAATCCTGTCGTGAAGGTCATGTTGCTAGACAACAATGAACCTACAAGATATGGAGAAGCGATGGTGGGCCCAAATTCCGACAAATGGTTAGAAGCCATGAAATCTGAGATAGGATCCATGTATCAGAACAATGCATGGACTTTGGTGGACTTGCCCGATGATCGGCAAGCCATTGAGATAAATGGATCTTTAAGAAGAAGACGGACATGGACGGTGATGTCACCGTCTATGAAGCTCGACTTGTGGCGAAGAGTTTTTCACAAGTTCAAGGAGTTGACTACAATGA
Source organism: Triticum dicoccoides (assembly GCF_002162155.2). Classification (NCBI taxonomy): domain Eukaryota; kingdom Viridiplantae; phylum Streptophyta; class Magnoliopsida; order Poales; family Poaceae; genus Triticum; species Triticum dicoccoides. The sequence goes on along the minus strand of NC_041389.1, from coordinate 63,096,306 downwards.
GATTTTCTCATCCGTAGCAATGCTTAAGTCCGTCGGAATCATGTTAGCATTAGCTGCATTTACAAAATCTAGCAGATGGATGTCAAAACGAGTTTCCTTACCAGTCTTCGTAAGGAAAGGTTGTATGTGATACAGTCAGAAAGGTTTTGTCGATCCTAGGGATGCTAAAAGGTATGCTGGCTCCAGCGATCCTTCTAAGTACTGGAGTAAGCATCTCGGAGTTGGAATGTGCGCTTTGATGGATGATCGAAGATTTTGGGTTTATACAAAGTTTATGATAAACTTGTATTTCCAAAGAAGTGAGTGGGAGCACTATAGAATTTCTGATGAGTATATGTTGTTGACATATTGTTGATCAGAAATGATGTAGAATTTCTGGAAAGCATATAGGGTTATTGGAAAGTGTTTTTCAAATAGAAAACCTGGATTAAGCTGCTTGAACATTGAGCATCAAGATCTATAAGGATAGATCAAAACACTTAATGGTACTTTCAAATGAGCATATACCTTGACATGATCTTGAAGGTGTTCAAGATGGATCAGTCAAAGAAGGAGTTCTTGCCTGAGATGTAAGGTATGAAGTTAAGACTTAAAGCTCGACCACGGCAGAATAGAGAAAAAGGACGAAGGTCGTCCCCTATGCTTCAGACGTAGGCTCTATAGTATGCTATGCTGTGTACCGCACCGGAAGTGTGCCTTGCCATGAGTCAGTCAAGGGGTACAAGAATGATCCAGGAATGGATCATTTGGACAGCGGTCAAAAATTGTCCTTGGAGTAAATAAGGACATGTTTCTCGATTATGGAGGTGATAAAGAGTTCGGCGTAAAGGGTTACGTCAATGCAAGCTTTAACACCTATCCGAGTGACTCTGAGTAGCAAACCGGATACGTATAGTGGAGCAACCATTTGCAATAGCTCCAAGTGGAGCGTGGAAGCAACATTTACAATATGACCTAGAGATTTTCGAAGTACATACGGATCTGAATGTTGCAGACCCGTTGACTAAAACCTCTCTTGCAAGCAAAACATGATCAAACCCTAGAACTCATTGAGTCTTAATCACATGATGATGTGAACTAGTTTAGTGACACTAGTAAACTCTTTGGATGTTGGTCACATGGCGATGTGACCTGTGAGTGTTAATCACATGGCGATGTGAACTAGATTATTGACTCTAGTGCAAGTGGGAGACTGTTGGAAATATGCCCTAGAGGCAATAATAAATTAGTTGTTATTATATTTCCTTGTTCATGATAATCATTTATTATCCATGCTATAATTGTATTGATAGGAAACTCAGATACATGTGTGGATACATAGACAACACCATGTCCCTAGTAAGCCTCTAGTTGACTAGCTCGTTGATCAATAGATGGTTATGGTTTCCTGACCATGGACATTGGATGTCATTGATAACGGGATCACATCATTAGGAGAATGATGTGATGGACAAGACCCAATCCTAAGCCTAGCACAAAGATCGTAGTTTGTATGCTAAAGCTTTTCTAATGTCAAGTATCTTTTCCTTAGACCATGAGATTGTGCAACTCCCGGATACCGTAGGAATGCTTTGGGTGTACCAAACGTCACAACGTAACTAGGTGGCTATAAAGGTGCACTACAGATATCTCCGAAAGTGTCTGTTGGGTTGGCACGAATCGAGACTGGATTTGTCACTCCATGTAAACGGAGAGGTATCTCTGGGCCCACTCGGTAGGACATCATCATAATGTGCACAATGTGACCAAGGGGTTGATCGCGGGATGATGTGTTACGGAACGAGTAAAGAGACTTGCTGGTAACGAGATTGAACAAGGTATCGGTATACCGACGATCGATTCTCGGGCAAGTACAATACCGTTAGACAAAGGGAATTGTATACGGGATCGATTGACTCCTTGACATCGTGGTTCATCCGATGAGATCATCGTGGAACATGTGGGAGCCAACATGGGTATCCAGATCCCGCTGTTGGTTATTGACCGGAGAACGTCTCGGTCATGTCTACATGTCTCCCGAACCCGTAGGGTCTACACACTTAAGGTTCGATGACGCTAGGGTTATAAAGGAAGTTTGTATGTGGTTACCGAATGTTGTTCGGAGTCCCGGATGTCAGGACCCCGACTCAATGCCACATCGATCTAGCATGTAACACCTCATATCACTTTGCGGCCTCACGCACGGTATTCCCACGGGTGTCGCCTTACCTTAGCCCGGGACCGTTTGCGCCTTTTGGCACACGTATATGACAGTGTCGCTAGCATCCATATGATAAGGAGCCCGGGCTGACATGGCTAGTTGTAAACCCAAAGTGGCACAGACTTACAGGGACAGGCATCCATGACCCAGCATCGGACGTGTCGGTCATCAGCGAGTGAATCCAGGCTGTAGCACTGGGCTAGCAGGACTCCGGTGAACTGGGCTGTAGCAGGCTAACAGGACTCCGGTATTCATCGCGTGACATTTCCCCCGAAGGGACAGACATAGGAACGAAGAAGGACACATGCCGGCCAGCCTAAGTGTTCCGGAGCAGTAGCAAGCTACCATGGCTCGGTGGAAACACTAGGAGACATTTCCCGGTAAGAGAGGCTACTAAGGATAAACAACTAGATAGTCAGATCCCACACATACCAAGCATTTCAGTAACATACACACAATATGCTCGATATGTGCAAACACAACATGGCATCACAACATGACTCTACGACTCAAGTATTTATTCAATAGGCTCCGAGGAGCGATATATTACAAACAGGGGTCTCATGACCCAACATTCAGAGCATACAAATCAAAGCACAAGCGGAAGCTATCATGTCTGGGTACAGACATCTATAACTGAAAAAGGCCGAGAAGCCTGACTATCTACCAGATCCTACCGGGGCACAAGATCGTAGCTGAGGTAACAAGCTAAACGTCGAAGTCCACGCAAAACTACTAGTGAGACCGAAGTCTCTCTGCAAAACATAAAATAGGCAAACGTGAGTACAAATGTACCCAGCAAGACTTACATCAGAACTAACTACATATGCATCATTATCAACAAAGGGATGGTGGGGTTTAACTGCAGCAAGCCAGCTTTGACTCGGTGGCTATCCTGAACTACGACTGCAAGTAACTCTTTTGAGGTGGCGCACACGAGTCCACATATTCACCATATCAATACACCACTATGGATCTGCTCCCGTCTCCCTACGAGAACGCCATCCATAGCACTCACGCTTATCTTGCGTATTTTAGAGTATCCACTTTCACTTGTCTATGAACTGATATAAGCAACCCAGAAGTCCTTTTCCGCGAACACGGCTATTCGAATAGATCATATTAACCCTGCAGGGGTGTACTTCTTCACACACGCTCTCACCACTTACCGCCGTTTACACGACATGTACTCGGCAACCTTCAAGCGGAAGCCCAACGTGGGTGTCGGCCACGGCCTACCTAAACACTCAAGTCTCTAGTCCAGGTTTATCGCCTATTCGGGTTCCATCCATGAGGAGATCCGGCCGGAGTTTCGCTCACAGCCCCAAACGATGTGAACAGGGTTCCCGAGACACCAAACGGGCGCCCGGTACACCGTGCCACGTGCCTACCGCATCACAGCCCACCCCTACGGTCAGCGCTGCGCACGGCCTCCAGCATACTACAAACACCAGAAACTACTGGCAACTCCTGGACAGAGGACAAGGGTCATTAAGAAGCCGAGAGGGTCCATTGGTTTCGGGCCCAATGCGTGGTAGTAGCTGAATCATGGATCACAAACACAGAACTCAGTTCCCGAGGACGGCTGCAATGAGACAACCCACCATGTACTCCTACATGGCCTCTCACCGCTACCTTTACCAAATCGTATTCACACACTTAGCTCACACACAGTGGGACAGGTTCACACGCCTCCGATTCATCCCCGATGAATCAGAACCGACTCAACTCTAAGCAGTAGCAGGCATGACAAACAAACATAAATGAGTAGGCACATCAGGGCTCAAACAACTCCTACTCATGCTAGTGGGTTTCATCTATTTACTGTGGAATGACAGGTCATGCAGAGGATAAAGGGGTTCAGCTACCGCAGCAAGTAACAGATGAATCGTTGTTGCCCTAATGCATTAAAAGAGAGCAGGAGCGAGAGAGTAGGATTGTATCGGAATGAACAAGGGGTTTTTGCTTGCCTAGCACTTCTGAAGATAACATTGAGTCTTCATCAGTGTCAACGATCACAACGTCGGAACATCGTCTACCGGGAGGGAACAGATACCGGCAATAAAGAAGAAATACAATCAATGCAATGCACAATATGATGCATGCTCATGACATGGCAATATGAATGTGTTTTGAGCTAATGCAACTAGCAACAGATTAAATGAAGTTGGTTTGAATACAAGATTCAAATTCAAACTCCATATGTGATTATTTAAATGCCATTTAATTGATTTGTGCTAAACAGCAGCTGTAAGTTGTTCTAACATGCATGAAAATAGTACAGATGGATTCCTTGAATTTTTCTGATAATTTTTCATATATAATTTATTTAATTTGGAGTTACGGTTGAATTTCTATGATTTTTAGAAGTTTTTACAATTTTCTGGAATTTCCTGAATATTAATAATTCCAGTAATTCATTAATGCGTCAGCCTGATGTCATGATGACGTCAGCAGGTCAACGTGGCACAGTCCGGTCAACCCCTGACCGGTGGGTCCCGAGTGTCAGTGTCTAACTAAACTAACCTAGCTTAGTTAATACTAACCTAACTTAATTAGCCGGGTGGGGCCCGCAGGTCAGTGAGAGAGAGGGGGGGGTCAAACCGGGCAGTGGGGTCAACCCACGTCGGTCATCGGGTCCGCGGTCGCCGGCGTTTAGCCGCCGGCGAGTCCAGGCGCGGCTGAGGGCTCGGGAAACGGCCTCCGGCGACCAAAACAGCGGCAGCGATCATCTACGCGTAGCTGGCGCTCAGCCGTATCCATCTAAGCAAGCGGGAGGGGCTGAGGTCGAGCGGGCTCGCCGGAATCAGGCTCGCGGCGGCGGCCGAGGTTCGGACCTCGACGGAAACGAGGCTACAGTTGACGAGAGGATGAACGGATGCTTGTTCTGGACTCCTGGGACCACGCTGAGCGCAGACACGTGCTCAAACACGGGCGGCAGCAACTGTGGCCGCGGCGGCGCCATGGCCGTCGGCGAAGAGCTCTCGGCTCGTTGTGAACGGCGGCTAGAGAGGGAGATAGGGCACGGGGAGAGGGGGAATCGGGTCAAGGGCTCACCGCGGAGCTGCAGGGAGGGTTAGTGGGCTCGGGGGCGCGCCGGAGTGGCCGAATCGACGGAGAAGGGCGCCGGGGCCGAAGCTTGAAGACGATGACGATGGCGGCTGCTCGGGGCCCTTCTGGTCGCGTGAGACGACGAGGAGGACGTGGGCGGAACAGCGGAGCTTTGGGAGGCGTCGGGGAGGCGAGACGGTGGCTGTGGCCGCGCGAGCGCTGGTCGGCGGCGACGGGCTCCATTCGGTCACGGGAGGGGAAGCAGAGGAGCGAGGGGGAGGGAGGTCCAGAGAGCGAGGGAGAAGTGAGAGGGGGTCGGGGAGGCGCGTGTCGTCTCCGGGCGTCGAGGAGGGAGGCAACCAGGCAGGAGGTGGCCAAGCGCGGTGGAGGTGCTCGCCACCGAGCTGCTTCGTGCGCTGGCACGGGAGGAAGACAGGCATGCCCCCTGGTGGTTGGGCTTCACAGTGTTGGGCTGTCCAGGTGGGCTTGGTGGGCTGCAGAGGTAAGTCGAGGTAAGGTTTCTCTCCTCTGCTTTTATTTATTGTTTTCTATTTTGTTCTGTTTTGTTTTGGTTTAGTAAAATACTAAACCATTTTATAAAATCCTGAAAATAGTTATGTGGCTAGAACTAAAATATACCAAACCACATAAAATGTTCCAGAATTATTGGACATATATTAATTATATATAATATATATATCCAATGCAAATAGTTATTGAATTAACTCAAAGGCCCAAAATAAATGTTTCAGTCACTCCAAAAATATTGGTTTGCACTTTACCTCATGCCAATATTTTTCAAGCTGAAAAGGAACATTTTCTTGGACTTCTTTGAGAAGATTTTAATGTTGATCATTTTTAGAAGGTTTCTGAGGCTTTGAAAATTCCCCAATTCAAATTTCATTTGAATTAAAACATGATGCTCACATGAGGTCTAGCCTAGTGCATAACAGGACCAGGGATGTGACAACTCACCCCCACTAAACAAAAATCTCGTCCCGAGATTCGAGCGTAGGGTAAGGTGAAGGGGTAACGCAACTAGTACAATCTTCACGATGCAGGGTGCACTTCAATTGAACGTTGAGTTGTTCACCATCATTTTCTCGAAGTCTTGTTCTGAGAACTCCAACTAACATGACAACGAGAGGAAAGGAAAGACCCTAAAAGAATCGTTCTTCTCGGAGGTCGAACAACTCAGGAGTAACTCTCGGGATGAGACATAGCAACATCTCTTGAGCTGAGAGATGAAGCACAGATCTGAAGAAATGGAGTGAGACAGATGACGAGGGTTCACTAGGTAGACAACAACTTCACGCTTAAGGTGGTAATCGGTTGTCAACGTAGCGAGGAGTTGAATTGCCATGATACCATAACGATGCACCTTAGGGAAGGTGACTCGTAGATATATCCCCTTAAGTGGCAAAAAGAATTACCTTTGATTCAAAGATCATTGAAACTCTTTATACCAGCCTAAGGCAATCACAAGCGATCATTTGGAGGGGGTCGGTAGAATGGCACAATGGCGGTGCAAGCTGGGAACAGAATGCAAATGCTGGGAATGATTCTGGTAACTGGGGAAGAACCCAACAATAGAGAGTGAATTCACTTGTTTGAAAAGGTCATAGCTTTGTCGAGGAGACTGAGAGCAAGCCCAGTTAGTGCCGATGATAACACGTAGCGCTTGTGCGTGCTCTCAAGAACTTGAGCATTACCATATTCATCAAGGTTTTACCAACATCCGTGTCAAGGATCCTGGCAACACAACTTGCTACCATGATGAATGATGATGGATGATGCAGATGCAAGAAAGATAACACTTTCTCAGATTTCATCTTAGCGAGGCCAAGGAAATAAAATCTGGATGATCGACCGAGAGACATTTAGCACTCCGCTTCTAATGTTCTCCTTGATGTGCTAGTGTAACCCATTCATAGATATGGTTTGATATCTAGAACATCAAGTAAAAGGTCGGACTTCGGGATCTCAAAATCCATAGGGGCAACTAGGGAGTAAATCCTACGAAATCCTTATGGGGTGGTGGCCAACTTCCTGAATCAAGATATTATAATACAGGTCTTCCGGCGGGGTGTGTTGGCCACGACATCCACTTTACCGGTTATCGCGAGACCAATATTATGGTTCTTGGAAAATGTTTCAACCATCACATCTGCCTGAAATTCAGATCTGGTTGGTGTCAGAATATCCCAGACTCATCAAGTCTAGAAAGAAAAATGAAAGTTTGCAACACAGTTCGATGAAATAACGTTGCGAGATTCTCGGGAAATGAACTACGATAGCAAACTCCAAACCATGAGCTGGTTCTGCTACAAACATGTGAACACATTGTCCCAGACAAGCATGCCCACATGGTAGTCTTACAATAAACACTACCGAGTTCTGGTTGGGAACCATCAGCGAGGATATCGAAGTTCTTACATAAGTCCGGATTAGCTCTTATGAAGATACTCCTTCTCCTTGAACAAATCAGTCAGTGGCTTGGTGTGCTAGGATACACATATGGAATGAAGGTTGCAAGTCTCCAGACCACAGAATACTTCGCACGTGTGCATGACTAACTTGCGATGATTCCAGAGGAAGCAACATTGACTTTCTCGAGTCCACGGCGGCAACTTGCATCAAATGCACATGAACTAGAGGAAGTCACTTCTTACATCCGAACATATGCTTCATGAGCTAGCATGAACAAACGCTTTCAAAAGTTTCCAGCACTAGCTTAATGTTCAACCAAATCATGGAGGAGATAAGGATGTTGTCAATGGGCTCAACAACAATTCATCCGGGTTTCCTTTTAAAAGGAATTCCATAGTTAAGTGAACACGGTGATAGCATTGGTCAGACCAAAAATGTAATGGTGTATGCTCGAGGGATCAACCACGAATAAGACAACATTACGAACATCGTTGGTTCTGACTTGATTTGAGGATAGCCCATACTCAAATCAAAGTTTTGATAAGACAATAGGTCCAGCAACTGATCACAGGGACCAATCGATGAAGATATCATCTTTCTTCAACACACACTACACAAGAATATCCCTTTGGAACGAACTAAGTCGGGCAAGATTTTATCTTCCAACTCTCCAAGTTGTTGTCTAACTTAACCAACTAGCTCAGGGATATCTAACACCGATCTTGGAGAGAGGGTGGTTCACAAGAACCCAACTTGATCACAAGCTCAACACAGCGGTCAGGTGACAACCTGGTAATACTTCCGAGAAGATATTCGGAAAATCACGAACCACCGGTATGTTACTAAGCTCGAGAACAATCTCGCTTTTGAGGGCAAGACGATATGATCAATAGGGCAAGGATTTGAAATAATCCTAACTCATTGATCGAGGAGTGCACCGAGAACAAGGACTAGGTAGCGTGATCAACCTTAGAATGATGATTCAAAACCAACACGCTAAGAATGAAATTATTGTCCATTAACTACCAAGCAACAAGGTTGCTAGGAGTATTGATTTCACACATCACAATTCATTTGTCGGTATTCCGGTTGCATCAACACGAGGGCCGAGGAATGACTAATGATGGCAAGAAGTATCACTGTACCAAGAGTTCATAGGATGGTGTGCAATTCCTATAACAATCCCGATATAAAAATGGTAATACTCCAAGGTAGAACAGAACAAAAGCTGGATTAGCAATTTGATCTGCGGAGCACAACTTCTTTGACCCAATCCTGGATAGGGAAGAGGTACTTGAGTTTGTTTCTCCTAGTCATTCCGCGATAGAATGGCTTGACGGACCACAAGAGTAATAGGCATCGATAAACGAACGCACGCATACTCTTGACTATCAATTGATAGACGAAGGTCAGTAGACAACTAAAGAGGGACAACTCAAAGGAACATATAATTTTCTGAGTTGTGGATGCATAGATTAGTATGTCGAGCGAGATCAACATTTCTTCCAGATAACCCATGCAAAGAGGTAGGACTGGCAGAGTCACGATTTATGAATGGAGATCTCCTCAAAAGTACTCTAATTGTGATCTTTTGATCCAATAAACATCTGCCAATAGCGGTCCATAGTATTTGGAAGAAGGAAATACCACGGACCTCGAGGACTATCGCAAAGTTACTAATATCCTGAAGGAACTAGCAAACACTATCAACATGAAGTAAGTAGAGTGAATCTCGGGTTCAAAACCCAGAAATAGAATACCTACTACCAAGTAGCATCATGGGATGCTTTCGAGAATGATGGCCAGAATCATCACACTGGGAACACAGATCATGGCTAGACCACTAGATGATCCCCTGAGACACCTAGGGTCATAATAATAACTCCAACATAAAGGTCGAGGCAGTAGAATACCTCAACTCAACAATTAGTGTGATTGAGCTGGCATAAAGGAACATCGAAACCAGAGGGAAAGGATTTGCAAATGCATCAGACTACTTAGAAACCTGGGATGACTCGGACAGCATAACGGCTGTAAATGCTCAGAAAAGATTTGAGACATTCACAAAAATGGTGGCATAACCACTCAGAAGCACAATATCAAGGTCTCGAGATCAATAATTAACATACAGAAGTAGTAGGAACTGAAACGAGGCTTAAGTCCAACAATCTATAAGTCTACGGATTAGTAACACGTGATCCTGATAGAAAGAAGAGATAGCCTAGTTCTTAATCCCCGCAGGAAAGATAAGATGACTCAGATCAGAAGGCATAAGGTACAAGGAGTAAAAAGAGCCTTACGTTCCATCCCACAATCAATTCCCTTATATAACTAAAGAATTTCTAGACTCAACTTCGACCAGTTTGGCTTGGTAATCCTACAGGCAGTCAAGCTCTGATACCAACGCTGTCAGGACCCCGACTCAATGCCACATCGATCTAGCATGTAACACCTCATATCACTTTGCGGCCTCACGCACGGTATTCCCACGGGTGTCGCCTTACCTTAGCCCGGGACCGTTTGCGCCTTTTGGCACACGTATATGACAGTGTCGCTAGCATCCATATGATAAGGAGCCCGGGCTGACATGGCTAGTTGTAAACCCAAAGTGGCACAGACTTACAGGGACAGGCATCCATGACCCAGCATCGAACGTGTCGGTCATCAGCGAGTGAATCCAGGCTGTAGCACTGGGCTAGCAGGACTCCGGTGAACCGGGCTATAGCAGGCTAACAGGACTCCGGTATTCATCGCGTGACATTTCCCCCGAAGGGACAGACACAGGAACGAAGAAGGACACATGCCGGCCAGCCTAAGTGTTCCGGAGCAGTAGCAAGCTACCATGGCTCGGTGGAAACACTAGGAGACATTTCCCGGTAAGAGAGGCTACTAAGGATAAACAACTAGATAGTCAGATCCCACACATACCAAGCATTTCAGTAACATACACACAATATGCTCGATATGTGCAAACACAACATGGCATCACAACATGACTCTACGACTCAAGTATTTATTCAATAGGCTCCGAGGAGCGATATATTACAAACAGGGGTCTCATGACCCAACATTCAGAGCATACAAATCAAAGCACAAGCGGAAGCTATCATGTCTGGGTACAGACATCTATAACTGAAAAAGGCTGAGAAGCCTGACTATCTACCAGATCCTGCCGGGGCACAAGATCGTAGATGAGGTAACAAGCTAAACGTCGAAGTCCACGCGAAACTACTAGTGAGACCGAAGTCTCTCTGCAAAACATAAAATGGGCAAACGTGAGTACAAATGTACCCAGCAAGACTTACATCAGAACTAACTACATATGCATCATTATCAACAAAGGGATGGTGGGGTTTAACTGCAGCAAGCCAGCTTTGACTCGGTGGCTATCCTGAACTATGACTGCAAGTAACTCTTTTGAGGTGGCGCACACGAGTCCACATATTCACCATATCAATATTCCACTATGGATCCGCTCCCGTCTCCCTACGAGAACGCCATCCATAGCACTCACGCTTATCTTGCGTATTTTAGAGTATCCACTTTCACTTGTCTATGAACTGATATAAGCAACCCAGAAGTCCTTTTCCGCGGACACGCCTATTCGAATAGATCATATTAACCCTGCAGGGGTGTACTTCTTCACACACGCTCTCACCACTTACCGCCGTTTACACGACATGTACTCGGCAACCTTCAAGCGGAAGCCCAACGTGGGTGTCGGCCACGGCCTACCTAAACACTCAAGTCTCTAGTCCAGGTTTATCGCCTATTCGGGTTCCATCCATGAGGAGATCCGGTCGGAGTTTCGCTCATAGCCCCAAACGATGTGAACAGGGTTCCCGAGACACCAAACGGGGGCCCGGTACACCGTGCCACATGCCTACCGCATCACAGCCCACCCCTACAGTCAGCGCTGCGCACGGCCTCCAGCATACTACAAACACCAGAAACTACTGGCAACTCCTGGACAGAGGACAAGGGTGATTAAGAAGCCGAGAGGGTCCATTGGTTTCGGGCCCAATGCGTGGTAGTAGCTGAATCATGGATCACAAACACAGAACTCAGTTCCTGAGGACGGCTGCAATGAGACAACCCACCATGTACTCCTACATGGCCTCTCACCGCTACCTTTACCAAATCGTATTCACACACTTAGCTCACACACAGTGGGACAGGTTCACACGCCTCCGATTCATCCCCGATGAATCAGAACCGACTCAACTCTAAGCAGTAGCAGGCATGACAAACAAACATAAATGAGTAGGCACATCAGGGCTCAAACAACTCCTACTCATGCTAGTGGGTTTCATCTATTTACTGTGGAATGACAGGTCATGCAGAGGATAAAGGTGTTCAGCTACCGCAGCAAGTAACAGATGAATCGTTGTTGCCCTAATGCATTAAAAGAGAGCAGGAGCGAGAGAGTAGGATTGTATCGGAATGAACAAGGGGGTTTTGCTTGCCTGGCACTTCTGAAGATAACATTGAGTCTTCATCAGTGTCAACGATCACAACGTCGGAACATCGTCTACCGGGAGGGAACAGATACCGGCAATAAAGAAGAAATACAATCAATGCAATGCACAATATGATGCATGCTCATGACATGGCAATATGAATGTGTTTTGAGCTAATGCAACTAGCAACAGATTAAATGAAGTTGGTTTGAATACAAGATTCAAATTCAAACTCCATATGTGATTATTTAAATGCCATTTAATTGATTTGTGCTAAACAGCAGCTATAAGTTGTTCTAACATGCACGAAAATGGTACAGATGGATTCCTTGAATTTTTCTGATAATTTTTCATATATAATTTATTTAATTTGGAGTTACGGTTGAATTTCTATGATTTTTAGAAGTTTTTACAATTTTCTGGAATTTCCTGAATATTAATAATTCCAGTAATTCATTAATGCGTCAGCCTGATGTCATGATGACGTCAGCAGGTCAACGTGGCACAGTCCGGTCAACCCCTGACCAGTGGGTCCCGAGTGTCAGTGTCTAACTAAACTAACCTAGCTTAGTTAATACTAACCTAACTTAATTAGCCGGGCGGGGCCCGCAGGTCAGTGAGAGAGAGGGGGGGTCAAACCGGGCAGTGGGGTCAACCCACGCCGGTCATCGGGTCCGCGGTCGCCGGCGTTTAGCCGCCGGCGAGTCCAGGCGCGGCTGAGGGCTCGGGAAACGCCCCCCGGCGACCAAAACAGCGGCAGCGATCATCTACGCGTAGCTGGCGCTCAGCCGTATCCATCTAAGCAAGCGGGAGGGGCTGAGGTCGAGCGGGCTCGCCGGAATCAGGCTCGCGGCGGCGGCCGAGGTTCGGACCTCGACGGAAACGAGGCTACGGTTGACGAGAGGACGAACGGATGCTTGTTCTGGACTCCTGGGACCACGCTGAGCGCAGACACGTGCTCAAACACGGGCGGCAGCAACTGTGGCCGCGGCGGCGCCATGGCCGTCGGCGAAGAGATCTCGGCTCGTTGTGAACGGCGGCTAGAGAGGGAGATAGGGCATGGGGAGAGGGGGAATCGGGTCAAGGGCTCACCGCGGAGCTGCAGGGAGGGTTAGTGGGCTCGGGGGCGCGCCGGAGTGGCCGAATCGACGGAGAAGGGCGCCGAGGCCGAAGCTTGAAGACGATGACGATGGCGGCTGCTCGGGGCCCTTCTGGTCGCGTGAGACGACGAGGAGGACGAGGGCGGAACAGCAGAGCTTTGGGAGGCGTCGGGGAGGCGAGACGGTGGCTGTGGCCGCGCGAGCGCTGGTCGGCGGCGACGGGCTCCATTCGGTCACGGGAGGGGAAGCAGAGGAGCGAGGGGGAGGGAGGTCCAGAGAGCGAGGGAGAAGTGAGAGGGGGTCGGGGAGGCGCGTGGCGTCTCCGGGCGTCGAGGAGGGAGGCAACCAGGCAGGAGGTGGCCAAGCGCGGTGGCGGTGCTCGCCACCGAGCTGCTTCGTGCGCTGGCACGGGAGGAAGACAGGCATGCCCCCTGGTGGTTGGGCTACACAGTGTTGGGCTGTCCAGGTGGGCTTGGTGGGCTGCAGAGGTAAGTCCAGGTAAGGTTTCTCTCCTCTGCTTTTATTTATTGTTTTCTATTTTGTTCTGTTTTGTTTTGGTTTAGTAAAATACTAAACCATTTTATAAAATCCTGAAAATAGTTATGTGGCTAGAACTAAAATATACCAAACCACATAAAATGTTCCAGAATTATTGGACATATATTAATTATATATAATATATATATCCAATGCAAATAGTTATTGAATTAACTCAAAGGCCCAAAATAAATGTTTCAGTCACTCCAAAAATATTGGTTTGCACTTTACCTCATGCCAATATTTTTCAAGCTGAAAAGGAACATTTTCTTGGACTTCTTTGAGAAGATTTTAATGTTGATCATTTTTAGAAGGTTTCTGAGGCTTTGAAAATTCCCCAATTCAAATTTCATTTGAATTGAAACATGATGCTCACATGAGGTCTAGCCTAGTGCATAACAGGACCAGGGATGTGACACCGGATGAGATCCCGGACGTCACGAGGAGTTCCGGAATGGTCCGGAGGTAAAGATTTATATATGGGAAGTCCTATTTTGGCCACCGGAAAATGTTCAGGATTTTTCGGTATTGTACCGGGAAGGTTCTAGAAGGTTCCGTAGTGGGGCGCAATTGCATGGGGGGACCCACATGAACGTGGGTAGTGGGGGCAAGGCCCCACACCCCTGGTCAAGGCGCACCAAGATCCCCCCTTAGAAGGAATAAGATCATATCCCGAAGGGATAAGATCAAGATCCCTAAAAAAGGGGGATAACAATCGGTGGGGAAGGAAATGATGGGATTTATTTCCTCCCACCTTTGCCAACGCCCCAATGGACTTGGAGGGCAAGAAACCAGCCCCTTCCACCCCTATATATAGTGGGGAGGCGCATGGGAGCTTCACGCTTCCCCTGGCGCAGCCCTCCCCCTCTCCCAAGTACTCCTCCTCTCCGGCGGTGCTTGGCGAAGCCCTGCAGGATTGCCACGCTCCTCCATCACCACCACGCCGTCGTGCTGCTGCTGGACGGAGTCTTCCCCAACCTCTCCCTCTCACCTTGCTGGATCAAGGCATGGGAGACGTCACCGGGCTATACGTGTGTCGAACGTGGAGGTGCCGTCCGTTCGGCACTAGGATCTCCATTGATTTGGATCACGACGAGTACGACTCCTTCAACCCCGTTCTCTTGAATGCTTCCGCTTAGCAATCTACAAGGGTATGTAGATGCACTCTCCTTCCCCTTGTAGCTAGTCTCTCCATAGATAGATCTTGGTGTTGCATAGAAAATTTTGAATTTCTGCTACGTTCCCCAACATCATCAACATCAAAACATGATGTAAGGGCATGATTGCTCTTTCAACAACCTCGACCGGGGCAGGGGTGTAGGTGCATCATTCACGCTGTCGTCGACGGCGAGGGAGGAGACCAACGGCTGCCCGCATGTCTCGATCGGCGGTCGTGCCGTTCTCTCTGAGAGAGCGTCGGCTCGGGAGGGCCTCCAACTCCTTCTTCCTCCCTGCGGTATTGTGGCCAAGATGCGGCCTCCCGACGCCGTCTTTGCCACATGCCGACGTGTCACATCCCTAGTTCTGGTATGCTCAAGGCTAGCTAGTCATGTGTGCATCATGCTTAAATTCCATTTAAATTTGAAATGGGGATTTGTGAAACCCTCGGAATCATTTTTAGAAATGACCCATATAAAAATTGCTCCAACAAGGTCCAAGAAAATGCTCATGTTGCTCTATGAAAATATTGGACAGAGATAAAAATCAAACCAATATTTTTAAGAGCTCATAAGTATTTATTTTGGGCATTTGGAATTAATCCAATAATTAATTGCTTTGGATATATATTTGTTCTATATATAATATATGTCCAAAAATTCTGTTAATTGGTCAGGAGTTTTGGAGCAATCCAACTAGTTCCTACAAAAATTGACACAAGTAAATAAAATGATTTAGTATTATTATTAAATCAAAACAAATGTCAGAAAATTAGAAAAAGAAAAGAAATGGGACTACAACCTACCTAGCGCTTACCTCCCTGTGCAGCCCGATTCTGTGCGGCCTGGCCGGCCCAGCTGGCCAGCCCAGCCCACCTGTCCCCCCTCCCCTATCGTCTTCCTCCCGCCAAAAGGACGGGCGCGTGCCCGACGCGCGCACCGCCGCGCCGCGCCACCTCCTCCCTCCCTGCCTGCCTGTCCCTCCGCTGAAGGGTCTGGACGATGCCACGCGCCCCCCGGACCCTCTCACTCTCCCGTGCCTTTTCCCCTCCTCTCCCTCGCTCTCTCGCGCGACGCCCGAGCATCACCATCGCCTCCGCACGCCATTGCCGCGCCTACCGTCACGGCCTCGCCTCTCCGACAAGTCCAATAGCTCCGTGCCGTCGTCCTCGTCCTCTTCGTCAAGCCACGCGTCGCCAGAAGCCCCGTGGAGCCTTCACCGCCGTCGTCTTCATCATCGGCCGCCAGAGATCGCCACCGACATGTCGTCGTCTCCAAGCCGTCCTCGAGCGCGCTGAGATCACCAAAGGCCTCGCTGTGAGCTCCTCTACCGAACCCTCTTCTCCCCCTCGTTTTTGCGCTCCGTAGCTCCATCCCCCTTCACGGCCGTAGCTCCTCGCCGCCGTCCATGTCGCCGCCATCGCCCTGGCCACCGCAGCCCGCAACCGAGCGTTTCACCGTGCTGCTGGTGACGCCAGAGGCCGTAGAGACTTTCCGCTCACTCCCCCGTGCCCCGCAGCACCCGCGCGCACTCGGCCGAACTCCGGCCGCCGCCCCGAGCTCCGCTCCGGCGAGCTCCGGCGCTCCTGCGACTTCCCGTCCGCTCCCCTGGATGCGGGAGAGCACGGGCTACGGCCCGATGCTCTCAGACGCCGGCCCCGTTGCCCCCAACGCGGACGCCGCCGCGTCCTGAGGTCGCCGCCGACGACCTCGCCGGCCTGACGAGTGGGCCCCGTCGGCCAGGTGATTAGCTTAGTGCTAATCACCGCCTAACTAACCACTAACACTGACCAGTGGGCCCCAGCAGCACTAATCTTTTAATTAGGATTAAACTAACCCCTGTTTAACCCCCTGTCACTGACGTGTGGACCCCACACGTCAGGTTTGACCTGGTCAGCACCGTTGACCTGCTGACGCAGGCATGACGTCATGCTGACGCAATTATTTATTTTCTGGATTTAAATTAATCAGGAAATTCCAGAAAATGATTCAAACTTCAAAAAATCATAGAAATTCAACCGTAGCTCAGATTGAAATAATTTATATATGAAAAATTATCAGAAAAATGCAATCTATCCATCTGTTCTAGTTTCATGCATGAAAAACGAACTTATACCTACTGTATAAGTGAAACACTAAAATGGCATATATAAGAGCTTAATTTTGAGTTGCATTTGAACCCTTGATTCAAATGGACTTCATTCAATTTGATTACTAGTTGCATTAGCTCAAACAGCATCACATCTTGTGGGAACCCCGACTCATAAGTCGAGATCACCGAATGCACGTGTACAGTGATCCCAGAGATCAATGCTCACTGAACACACAGAAGCTAAATAACAAGAGTCTTACATCCATACATACCATTTTACACAAGTAGGACCATTATGGTCAAGTCTTGAGTGTATCATCGCAGCGGAAATCTTCAATAACAACTTGGACCCATGCCATCTGCGTTAACCCTACAGGCATTCTGACTGGGAAGCGTCCTAGCTCGCATGTTCATCACTGAAGTATTCTTCATCATATCCTGTTCTTTCATGCCCTGCCAATAAAATAACCAGTGGCAAGCCAATGAGTACTTTGAATGTACTCGCAAGCAACCCATGTTTTGGTTCAAGATACAACAATGCATGATATAGGTAAATTTTTGCAGAAAGCTAGTTTTGAGTGCAATGACATGTTCAACAACTTGTAAGACATGCATCAGGAGAATTCAAGTAACCATGAGGACATGTTACAGATATCAACATAAATAGAGTGGGCACCAACCCAACTCAATCATGTCAAGTCCCTTGACTTGACCCAAGTAGTTCTCCCCAATTATCCAAACACACACACTGGTTTGTAAACATGTGGACGTAGCCCAAGAGCGGTTACCCAACTGTCCTTGACCGTGGACACGGCTATTCAAATAGTTTTACACTCTGCAGAGGTTGCACACTTTACCCACAAGATCCGGGGAACTTCCGTGTCATCCACGACCCGCGGTACCTCAAGTACACGGGGTAAGCACCCGATCACTACCTTTCCCTAGACGACACTAACATGGAGTCCACTCGATTGGCAGTAACCCCCGTGCCCAACATTTCACATAACACTTTCATGGAGCCTTGCTCCCATAATTATCACATACCACTGGCACGGGGTACCAACGGTGTGTCCGGTGCCCTGTGAAAACAGTCATGGCCGCCCTACCTGGCACGACCCCGTCCCGAGAGAGAGCACCAACTCTCCCCCGTCACTAGTAATGCGGGATCCAAGCTAGTATCGGCCTAGGTAATCAATAATGCCCTTTCCCATATAAGGGTAGAGTGGTTGCGCATGTAAGGTTGGAATAACGGTCGCAACTTAAACCAATCTGTTTTTGAAAACAACACACACACTTGCCTCGGTACACCACTTCGTCATCAAGTGGCTACCCAACTCATCATCTCCCTCGGGCATAAGTGGCACCCGACGGGGTTTTCGAGAAGTCCTTTGAAAGTACTTTGTCTCCATCACCATGCATATTCCCGTCCCTTTTTGCGTAGCACTACTTTAGCATCCTATCTACTCCCACTGGCATAACCCTCATAAGAAGGTAGGGTCATGCACAATGCAAGTATCAACGAGGAAGTACGGTGGCAACCCATCAAAGTGGTTACTACCTCATCATGATTCCGTTGCAACAACAATATGGTGCTATATGACATGCGTAAAAAGGGTTTCATAGACATGGTCAAAGGGCTGCTTGCCTGGTTCATCATAGTCTTCAAGCCTCCTGGTCCATCTACGAGTATTTCGTCTACTTCGTCAACTAACATCGAAAACAATCATAGTAAGCAACGCAACAAGGCAGAAAATAAAAGTGCTCTAAAAATATGAAGTTGACTTTTCTAGGACTTCTCTGGTTATATGAAAAATAACCAGAGTGGTTTCATTGGGATTGGATAAATGAATATTTCTGAACGTTTCAATATGATGGAAACAAGGGATTTAATGGATCTGCAATTTGTCTACAGAATGCCTCTTTATAAAAATGAGTGAAAGTACCCAATAATCAGGCATGATTTTAGAAATATTTAGAAATTTGGTTCATTGGATTTGGAGTTGAAATGAATATAATATGGATTTTTGAAGTGGACTTATGTGGATAAAGGACCTTTTTAAAAGGTTCAGTGAAAACCAGGGACAACAAAAATGTCCACTATGGCCTATTAAATAGAGCTCGATTTATGGAGTCTCTAAAAATTTGAATCATCAAATTTGGAGTTCATATGAATATTCTATGGATTTTACCAGTCCATAGAAAAAGAAAAAGAAAGGGAATTTACCTAAATGGGCTGGATCTAGGGAGGCAACAGCGTGCACTGGGCGAGACTTAGCGGGGCAGCGCACTAGGCCTGGCCCAGCCTCTCGCGCGCGCCCGCTGGGAGCCACGTCGAAGGCGGCTTCGCGGGGGTGCGCGTTCACGCAGGGGAGGCGGATTCGGCCGAAGCCGTTTCCACTTAAACAGACGGGGCCCACCCACCGGGTCACTGACGAGCGGGATCCGGTGCTCAGGCCGTCTCCTACCTCCCGCTCAAACAGAGCAGAGGCAGGGGAGGCGAGGCCGAGCAGGCGCCGACACTCTCCCGGGCGGCACGGGCCACCTCCGGAGGTGCCCGGCACACCGGCGGACTCAGCGCGCCGCGGCGCACCCGTCCATGTGCTGCACGCCCACGGGGAAGCCCGGGAAGAGGAGGGCTTCGGGTGTGGCGGACCAGGGCTGACGGCGGGGTTCGGCAAGGCGAGGAAGGCACGAGGAGGAGGGAACGGAGCACAGGGGGAGTTGTCGGTGGTGATGAGAGGGTGCGGGTGTGTTCATGGGGACGAGAGAGGGGTCGAGTCCCATAAATTTAAGCGGCGGCCGGCGGCAATGCTCCGGCCATGGACGAGGTTGGAGGGCGTGAGGAGGGGAGTGGGTCGGTCCAGGGGGAGCACGGGAAGGAAAGAGAGCCAAAGGAATAGAGGGAGGGCTCGAGGGTGGCCTTATGTAGCCGACCCGTGGCTCACCGTGGACGTGGCGCACTGGTGGCCACGGCAACGGCTCGGGCGGCCAGGAGGGAGGGAGTGGGGTTGTCTACGGCGTTCGTGGGGGGTGGAGTAGGGCGCCAGGAAGAGAGAGAGAGGGAGCGGGGCGAGGCTCTGGTGCTCGCGCGTGCGAGGCCGGGCATTGGCCGAGCCGGGCGGCTCTGGGCACGCGCCGCAGGAGGTGAGAGAGAGGAAGAGACGAGGGGGCCTGCACGGTGGCGTGTTGCAGACGTCGAGGCACCTCGACTGGCGCGAGGGGGAGGCTCGAGGTGGTCGGGGGACGCGGCGTCAACGGTCGGGAGCACGCTGACGTGCTTCAGAGCGCGCAAATGGCCAGCATCCGCGGCTTTTCCGCGCGTCCTCACGCCGCCCACTTGCGTCCTGCGTCTGAAGGCGGAATAAATAAGAGGGTTGGAGGCTTTGGATGCTCTGGAACTTGCCAGGGGTGAGAGAGAGATGAGAAAGGGAGGAAAAAGTGGATGTCCAGAGAAGAAAAATGGATCCCTGCCCCCCTTCATCATTGCCTCTCAGACAGGGAAGCACACCAGAGGTAGAGGGGGACTAGGAGGGGCTGTGGTAAAAAGGAGAACTCATGGAGATTAGTGGAAGTGGACAAAACATACATTTTTAATTTCTTCCAGAAGGTGTTTGATGGTGGTTTGGGAAAGAAGATGAACTCATCTTGTCATGAGGCTTGACAGGGTCATAAGGTATGATACAATAATGGGTTCCACCAATATTTAGTCCATTTGGGCAAAGTTGCCAATGCAACTTTTGTAAACCCTAGAAATCAACAGAAATGGACTTACAAGATTTAGTCATGCAAACCTATTCTCCTTGATGCACCACTTGGTGTAGTGTCATCATTTGAGGCTCTAAACATGTCCACAAAAGTTGAGATTAAAAGGAGGAAGTTGCCAATGTAGAGTTGTTCAAATTTGGTTCTGGACAGGAAGGGTTTTGGGGCACTTTGATCAAGTTAACTTGTTCTCCAACTTGTGCCATTTGGTCTAGATGAATTATTAGACCATTTGAGCATGTTCACAAGGTTTGAGAAAATTTGGACATGTTTGGCAATGTAAAGTTGCTCAAACTTCAAAATGGACAGAAATGGTTTTGAGGGGATTTCATGGAGTTATACTATTCTCCATGACATGATACTTGTCAAGATCATCAAACATGTCATATGTGACATGCTAGAATTTTATTGAAAGTTTTGGAGAATATTTCCTTTGTAAATATTTCAAAAGCTTGAAATATCCAGAAAGGGTTTTTGAGGGATTTGACCAATATTTTGAACATGACCATGTGTTGAAACTCTTATATATGGACAATATATGTCCACTGAGTTTCTCTAGGTTTCTGTCAAATATCTTTGAAACAATAAAACAATTTTTCCCTATTAAAGACCATTTCTGGCCTTAAGAAAAAGCTTTTAAATAAAATAGTAAAAATAACTTTTAAAATTATATTTTTGTGGTTTCTGGGTATCCTATATCTAATAGGAGTCAAACATATTTTTGGAAAGATTTTTGCTGCCCTTAATTAAGTACTTGCAGTGCAAACCTCAATTCAGGGGGTTTTGGAAAACTAATTTTTAAAAATACTATTTGGCCAAATTATTTTTGTAAGAAATTATTTTTATGTCCTATACACATGGCATGATCATTGGTTCAAGAGTTTGCAGCAAGGAGATGAAGTATAGGAGTTGGAGGATTTATTTGATTTTTTCGAGCACTTGCAAACAACAACAAAAACCAATCAAGGCAAGGTCCAAACCACTCAAAAGTTTTTGTCAAACCACATTTTATCATGATTGTTAGCTTAAGTGTAGTGCCATGAAAATCAGGGTGTGACAGACCTACCCCCCTTACAAGAATCTCGTCCCCGAGATTCCCAAACTAGGCGCGGAAAGGAGTATGGTAACTTGGATTTGGGGTAGTCTTCACATCCTCATACAGCTTCTTCTTCCGTGTGGTGCTCCATTGAACTTGAAGTACTTGATGGTGTGGCTTCGTGTATGACGCTCTTCTTGATCCAGGTTGCTAATGGGTAGCTCGCGGTAGGTTAGATTGGGCTAGGGGTCGATGGCTCGGTGGTCAATGTCCTTGTAGAGACCGGGCTAGTTAGGAAGTTGGAAACACTTCCGGGGTTGTGATGCATGGAAAGCATTGTGAACATCAGGTAACTCAGGTGGCAACTCCAGCTGGTAACTGTCTTCTCTTCGTCTTGTAGTGATCTCAGAAGGGGTTGTTAAATCTTGGAGTGATCTCGAAGAGGGCCGACGAATCTTGGTGTGGGTTCCCTTGTCATGGAAATGCTTGGTTCCTTGAGAGAAGTGGCTTGCAGATACACTTGGTCTTCGACGAGAAAGTTCACTCCTTGACGATGGTGGTTGGTATAGTTCTTTCTCCTTGGCATGGCGGTCTTCAAATGTTCCTTGACCAGCTGAAGGATTCTTCTTCCATCTTCGGGTAGGCAAGTATGTCATCAACGAAAGATGACAACTTACTTGTCCAAGTACTCCATGAAGCCTGGGGGTACGCAAAGTAGGCTGAGGCATTGGTGGTGGTCACAATTGAGTATTGGCCACGGTCTTCTCGATCTAGAGTCAAAGCCTGTGGTCATGATCTGACCACGTTATAGCTTGGTAGGGCTTTAGGGTTTCAAGGACTCTAGGGTGTGAGTGAACGTTTATCATCTTATCTTTAATCACGGTTTCTAAGATGCCAATTGGGCTATCTAGTCCTTTAAACAAATCACACCATATCACTGATAGCATCATTTTGCATAGGTCAACTCCAATCATCACTCATGTGATTCATATCCTCATGGCTCCCGAGAGAAGGTCTAACAAAATCATATATGTCTACAATCCCCAAACTCATATGTATGTCTACCCCTAAAAATCCATGGGTAGAACATATAAGCTGCTAAGCTTGAACGTGAAAATCCAAGTGCTCAGCCTGTTCTCCCAAGGTCTAAGATAAAGCACTTCTATCCTAAGGAAACATGGCGTATGCCACTCCAAGATCCTGCTTCCTTCCTATGAATCAACCCCAATAGTCCATTAACTTCCATCACCAACTACCTAACCCATTAATTCTACAAATCCAATGTCCATGGTGTTCCATACGATCTTCTAATGTCTTATAATCCCCAAGTACTTGAAAGAGCTATATTTACTATAGTCAGTCCACCAACTCCCATCTTCGGGGTCAAGTAACTTCCAACCTCAGGCTTATATAGATCCCTAAATCAACTCTGACAATTAATCCAATCTCTTAGTTTATTGTCCACCGAGAACATGGTATCGTGATCGAGATCATCAGTCTAAACCCAAATCACTCCGAACCATGTAGACTTACTCACCACCTATACTCCACTAGGATCACCTATTTAAATCCAAATCTCTTGTCCAACGAGGAATCCTACATGTTTCCCTCAAGTTATTTACGTAATATCAACTGTCTCCTATCAATATCATCTGATCAAGTCAAATCCTTGCACTTCCAGGAGTTTCATCTTGCGATCATAATTGTCCTATAAATCCAATTTACTCCGGGATAATGAAAGTTATGCTACTCTATAATCATGATCCCACCAAGTTCATCTACCAACATGGTAGCCTTATAATCCACCAAAGAGTCTCAGATAATTCCTCAAAGTCATTGATATAAACTCATCAAGTCATTTGTCCTCTATTCCTATATCCTCAGATTTGTCCACCCTATGGCATCGTCAGTTCTGGTGCTATCTTAGTAAGATAATGTGCTCGTTCACTATGTCCACTAGTTCCCTAATGAACCCAGTGATAAGCAAGGTTACAGAGGCTTAACAGGTTCTCTTGCAATTCTGTGGGTTAAGCACATGGTTAAGGATTCGAGCTGGGGTATCTTATGAAGTCTCGAAGGGTCTAGGAATGGGTTTTTAATCTTGAGGGGCAACCATAACTCTAAGGGGCTGCACTTGGTCGAGGAGGTTGTAGCAAAAGTCTTCAGTGCTGGTTGGTTGCCAAAGTAGAATCCTTGGTGTATCTTGTCTTGCTAGCCTTCAGTTGAGGAGAGAGATGAGAGGGAGAGGTAGCATAGAGGAGGGGAATGCCTAAAGGGGGTTCTATAGTGCAAGTGCAAACAAACAGGTGCAAAAAGGACCAAATAGAAGAAGCAAGGTAAGGAAGGTGATATAGCTGCATACTTGTCGCCTAGGGCAAAACTGCGACCTATATCAAAACACAAACAAATAAAAACAAGCAACACACAGTCATGGTTCTATTCGAACTATCATACGGACTCGACTGCGCATAGGGGGTACACGACTCATCCTACCCTAGGGGTTCTCGGACTCGGTTGTCGTGCCTTGTGCCTCATGGAGTCTTCTGAGTTTTCCTCAGGTGTTGCTACGTCTCTTGTAGTTGTTCGATGAAACAATCTGGGTTGAGCCTGAAGAATCTTCAACAACTTCTCTCCTGATGAGGTGATGGGGTGAAGGTGGCCCCTCGTGGCTGGCATTGACTTGATCTTCTCTTGTCTTCTTAATCATGACGATCACCTTTGCCTTTTTAAGGTGTTGGCGGTTCCAGGTGGCACTCCTTTATGTAATGACATTAACAAGGCATAATAGAGGCCCAATCTGTCGGACACATTGTTGACAATATCGTCACCGAGAGCGGGGGATGAAGAGAACCATTTTCCTGCTCACTATAGTGAGGCAGACCAAATGGCTAGGTTCTCATCCACCGGTGGTTGCCGATGCAACAATGATAGGCAGGGTTGCTCTACTAGCGATGTATATCATGATCTTGCTTATCCCATGCCCTGGTCATCATAGGCCAAGGTTTCATAATCCTGGGCAATTTCAAAGGTGTCACCATCCTCTGGTCTTCATGTCCTCATTCCTTGAGGGCGTACCTTCTGTTGGCATTGTCTTGCTGTGGTGTTGCCAATCTTGTGTTCAGGAGATGTGGGTGAATGTCTGGCAAGGCGTCTTCCTTCTAGATTATCCACGAGGATTACAAGCAATCCAATGGTCAGGGGCATAAGGGTTCTAGCGACCAAAGGTTTTGAAGGGGAAGAGATAAATAAGGAAAGTATACCTTAGTTTTCGAAAAACTGAGAAGGGAAGAGAAGTACAGATAGTTTTGAAAACTAGTAGTAGTTTTAGAAATAGTTTTACCCTAACTAACGACCATGCTAAGTAAGGCTTCCTACAGTCAGGATGGCTCTGATACCAGCTCTGTGGGGACCCGGACTCATAAGTCGAGATCACCGAATGCACGTGTACAGTGATCCCAGAGATCAATGCTCATTGAACACACAGAAGCTGAATAACAAGAGCCTTACATCCATACATACCATTTTACACAAGTAGGACCATTATGGTCAAGTCATGAGTGTATCATCGCAGCGGAAATCTTCAATAACAACTTGGACCCATGCCATCTGCCTCAACCCTACATGCATTGTGACTGGGAAGCGCCCTAGCTCGCATGTTCGTCACCGAAGTATTCTTCATCATATCCCGTTCTTTCATGCCTGGCCAATAAAATAACCAGTGGCAAGCCAATGAGTACTTTGAATGTACTCGCAAGAAACCCATGTTTTGGTTCAAGATACAACAATGCATGATATAGGTAAATTTTTGCAGAAAGCTAGTTTTGAGTGCAATGACATGTTCAACAACTTGTAAGACATGCATCAGGAGAATTCAAGTAACCATGAGGACAGGTTACAGATATCAACATAAATAGAGTGGGCACCAACCCAACTCAATCATGTCAAGTCCCTTGACTTGACCCAAGTAGTTCTCCCCAATTATCCAAACACACACTGGTTTGTAAACATGTGGACGTAGCCCAAGAGAGGTTACCCAACTGTCCTTGACCGTGGACACGGCTATTCGAATAGTTTTACACTCTGCAGAGGTTGCACACTTTACCCACAAGATCCGGGGAACTTCCGTGTCATCCACGACCGCGGTACCTCAAGTACCCGGGGTAAGCACCCGATCACTACCTTTCCCTAGACGACACTAACATGGAGTCCACTCGATTGGCAGTAACCCCCGTGCCCAACATTTCACATAACACTTTCATGGAGCCTTGCTCCCATAATTATCACATAACACTGGCACGGGGTACCAACGGTGTGTCCGGTGCCCTGTGAAAATAGTCATGGCCGCCCTACCTGGCACGACCCCGTCCCGAGAGAGAGCACCAAGTCTCCCCCGTCACTAGTAATGCGGGCTCCAAGCCAGTATCGGCCTAGGTAATCAATAATGCCCTTTCCCATATAAGGGTAGAGTGGTTGCGTATGTAAGGTTGGAATAACGGTCGCAACTTAAACTAATCCGTTTTTGAAAACAACACACACACTTTCCTCGGTACACCACTTCGTCATCAAGTGGCTACCCAACTCATCATCTCCCTCGGGCATAAGTGGCACCCGACGGGGTTTTCGAGAAGTCCTTTGAAAGTACTTTGTGTCCATCACCATGCATATTCCCGTCCCTTTTTGCGTAGCACTACTTTAGCATCCTATCTACTCCCACCGGCATAACCCTCATAAGAAGGTAGGGTCATGCACAATGCAAGTATCAATGAGGAAGTACGGTGGCAACACATCAAAGTGGTTACTACCTGATCATGATTCCGTTGCAACAACAATATGGTGCTATATGACATGCGTAAAAAGGGTTTCATAGACATGGTCAAAGGGCTGCTTGCCTGGTTCATCATAGTCTTAAAGCCTTCTGGTCCATCTCCGAGTATTTCGTCTACTTCGTCAACTAACGTCGGAAACAATCATAGTAAGCAACGCAACAAGGCAGAAAATAAAAGTGCTCTAAAAATATGAAGTTGACTTTTCTAGGACTTCTCTGGTTATATGAAAAATAACCAGAGTGGTTTCATTGGGATTGGATAAGTGAATATTTCTGAACATTTCAATATGATGGAAACTAGGGATTTAATGGATCTGCAATTTGTCTACAGAATGCCTCTTTATAAAAATTAGTGAAAGTACCCATTAAATCAGGCATGATTTTCGAAATATTTAGAAATTGGTTTCACTGGATTTGGAGTTGAAATGAATATAATATGGATTTTTGAAGTGAACTTATGTGGATAAAGGACCTTTTTAAAAGGTTCAGTGAAAACCAGGGACAACAAAAGTGTCCATTTTGGCCTATTAAATAGAGCTCGATTTATGGAGTCTCTGAAAATTTGAATCATCAAATTTGGAGTTCATATGAATATTCTATGGATTTTACCAGTCTAGAGAAAAAGAAAAAGAAAGGGAATTTACCTAAATGGGCTGGATCTAGGGAGGCAAAAGCGTGCACTGGGCGAGACTTAGCAGGGCAGCGCACTGGGCCTTGCCCAGCCTCTCGCGCACGCCCGCTGGGAGCCACGTCGAAGGCGGCTTCGCAGGGGTGCGCGTTTGCGCAGGGGAGCCGGATCCGGCCGAAGCCGTTTCCACTTAAACGGACGGGGCCCGCCCACCGGGTCGCTGACGAGCGGGGTCCGGTGCTCAGGCCGTCTCCTACCTCCCACTCGAATAGAGCAGAGGCAGGGGAGGCGAGGCCGAGCGGGCGCCGGCGTTCTCCCGGGCGGCACGGGCCACCTCCGGAGGTGCCCGGCACACTGGCGGACTCAGCATGCTGCGGCGCACCCGTCCATGTGCTGCACGCCCACGGGGAAGCCCGGGAAGAGGAGGGCTTCGGGTGTGGCGGACCGGGGCTGACGGCGGGGTTCGGCAAGGCGAGGAAGGCACGAGGAGGAGGGAACGGAGCACAGGGGGAGTTGGCGGTGGTGATGAGAGGGTGCGGGCGTGTTCATGGGGACGAGAGAGGGGTCGAGGCCCATAAATTTAAGCGGCGGCCGGCGGCACTGCTCTGGCCATGGACGAGGTTGGAGGGTGTGAGGAGGGGAGTGGGTCGGTCCAGGGGGAGCACGGGAAGGAAAGAGAGCCAAAGGAAAAGAGGGAGGTCTCAGGGGTGGCCTTATGTAGCCGACCCGTGGCTCACCGTGGACGTGGCACACTGGTGGCCACGGCAACGGCTCGGGCGGCCAGGAGGGAGGGAGTGGGGTTGTCTACGGCGTTCGTGGGGGGTGGAGTAGGGCGCCAGGAAGAGAGAGAGGGAGCGGGGCGAGGCTCTGGTGCTCGCGCGTGCGAGGCCAGTTATTGGCCGAGCCGGGCGGCTCTGGGCACGCGCCGCAGGAGGTGAGAGAGAGGAAGAGACGAGGGGGCCTGCATGGTGGCGTGTTGCGGATGTCGAGGCACCTCGACTGGCGCGAGGGGGAGGCTTGAGGTGGTCGGGGGACGCGGCGTCAACGGTCGGGAGCACACTGACGTGCTCCAGAGCACGCAAATGGCCGGCATCCGCGGCTTTTCCGCGCGTCCTCACACGCCGACTTGCGCCTGACGTCTGAAGGGGGAATAAACAAGAGGGTTGGAGGCTTTGGATGCTCTGGAATTTGCCAGGGGTGAGATAGAGATGAGAAAGGGAGGACAAAGTGGCTGTCCAGAGAAGAAAAATGGATCCCTGCTCCCCTTCATCATTGCCTCTCGGGCAGGGAAGCACACCAGAGGTAGAGGGGGACTAGGAGGGGCTGTGGTAAAAAGGAGAACTCATGGAGATTAGTGGAAGTGGACAAAACATACATTTTTAATTTCTGCCAGAAGGTGTTTGATGGTGGTTTGGGAAAGAAAATGAACTCATCTTGTCATGAGGCTTGACAAGGTCATATGGTATGATACAATAATGGGTTCCACCAATATTTAGTCCATTTGGGCAAAGTTGCCAATGCAACTTTTGTAAACCCTAGAAATCAACAGAAATGGACTTCCCAAGATTTAGTCATGCAAACCTATTCTCCTTGATGCACCACTTGGTGTAGTGTCATCATTTGAGGCTCTAAACATGTCCACAAAAGTTGAGATCAAAAGGAGGAAGTTTCCAATGTAGAGTTGTTCAAATTTGGTTCTAGACGGGAAGGGTTTTGGGGCACTTTGATCAAGTTAACTTGTTCTCCAACATGTGCCATTTGGTCTAGATGAATTATTAGACCATTTGAGCATGTTCACAAGGTTTGAGAACATTTGGACATGTTTGGCAATGTAAAGTTGCTCAAACTTCAAAATGGACAGAAATGGTTTTGAGGGGATTTCATGGAGTTATACTGTTCTCCATGACATGATACTTGTCGAGATCATCAAACATGTCATATGTGACATGCTAGAATTTTATTGAAAGTTTTGGAGAATATTTCCTTTGTAAATATTTCAAAAGCTTGAAATATCCAAAAAGGGTTTTTGAGGGATTTGACCAATATTTTGAACATGACCATGTGTTGAAACACTTATATATGAACAATATATGTCCACTGAGTTTCTCTAGGTTTTTGTCAAATATCTTTGAAACAATAAAACAATTTTTCCCTATTAAAGACCATTCTGGCCTTAAGAAAAAGCTTTTAAATAAAATAGTAAAATAACTTTTAAAATTATATTTTTGTGGTTTCTGGGTATCCTATATCTAATAGGAGTCAAATATATTTTTGGAAAGATTTTTGCTGCCCTTAATTAAGTACTTGAAGTGCAAACCTCAATTCAGGGGGTTTTGGAAAACTAATTTTTAAAAATACTATTTGGCCAAATTATTGTTGTAAGAAATTATTTTTCTGTCCTATACACATGGAATGATCATTGGTTCAAGAGTTTGGAGCAAGGAGATGAAGTATAGGAGTTGGAGGATTTATTTGATTTTTTAGAGCACTTGCAAACAACAACAAAAAACAATCAAGCCAAGGTCCAAAACACTCAAAAGTTTTTGTCAAACCACATTTTATCATGATTGTTAGCTTAAGTGTAGTGCCATGAAAATCAGGGTGTGACACATCTACATGCCATGTTCATGCATCATATTGTTGCATATGTTTTTGTATTGATTGCCGACACCGTTCCTTCTCGATAGGTATTGCTCCGGAGACCGTTCCAGAGTACCTGTCTGTGAAGCAGTGCCTCCCTTGTTGATCTACCAGTCAAGCAAACTCCCTTGTTCATTCCGATAGAATCCTACTCTCTCGCTCCTGCTCTCGGTTATTGCATTAGGACAACAACGATTCTTCTGCTACTTTGTGCTGCGGTAGTTGAACCCATTCCTCTGCATGACCTGTCATTGCCAGAGTAAATAGTTGAAACCCACTAGCATGTGTAGGAGTTGATTGAGCCATGTTGTGTTCCTACCATGCCATGCCTACTATTGCTTAGAGTTGTGTCAGGTCTGATTCATTGGGAATGAATTGGAGTGCTACGATATGTTCTGATGCTGAGAGTGAAGTGTGTGAACACGATTTGGTAAAGGTAGCGGTGAGAGGCCATGTAGGAGTACATGGTGGGTTGTCTCACTGGAACCGTCCTTAAGCACTGAGTTCTATGTATGTTGTCCAATGACTCGATACTACCACACATTGGGCTCCGGGCGCTCCAAGCCCTCTCGACTTATTAACCAACTTGATCTCTGTCTAGGAGTCGCAACTAGTTTCTGGTGTTTGTAGGTAGTGTTAGTAGTCTACCAAGTGGCACCCGGCTAGGTGGGCTTGGGACAGACTAGGCACAGTGGCACAGTGTACCAAGTGGCACCCGGATGGTGGGCTTGGGAACCTTGCTCACATCGTTTGGGGCCGTGAGCGACACCCCGGCCGGATCTCCTTGCGGATGGAACCCGAATAGGCGATAAACCTGGATTAGAGTCTTGTGTGGTTAGTCAGGTCGTGGCCGACACCCTCGCCAGGCTTCCGCTTGAAGGTTGCCGAGTTACATGACGTGTACATGGCGGTAAGTGGCAAGAGCGTGTGTGAAGAAGTACACCCCTGCAGGGTTAACATGATCTATTCGAATAGCCGGGTCCGCGGTTATGGATTTCTTGGCTGCTTACATGGTACATAGACAACTTGAAGTGGATACTATAAAATGCTCAAAACAAGTGTGAGTGCTATGGATGGCCTTCTCGTAGGGAGATGGGGATGAATCCATAGTAGTGTATTGTGTGGTGATTAGTGGACTCGTGTGCGCCATATCACCTCTAAGAAGTTCTGATAGTCATAGAACAGGATAGCCACAGAGTCAAAGCTGGCTTGCTGCAACTAAACCCCACATTACCCTCTTGATACAAATGCATGTATGATAGGATCTGATGTAAGTCTTGCTGAGTACCTTTGTACTCATGTTGCTTTATTTATGTTTTTGCAGCGGAGACTTCGCTCTTACTAGTGTTCTCGTGGACTTCCACAAGTAGCTTGTACCTCAGCTACGATCTTGATCGGATGTTGTAGATAGTCAGGCTCTTCAGCCTTTTTCATTTGTAGATGTCTGTACCCAGACATGTAATGCTTCCGCTTGTTGCTTGTATGCTCTATATGATGGGTCTTGTGACCCCTGTTTGCAATAAATGCTATGATGGCTCTTTGAGCCTTATCTATATGAGTTGTTGAGTTATGCTGTGATGCCATGTTGTACATCACATACTTGCATGTTATGCGTACGTGTAATGTGTATTGCTATGTGTGGGATCTGACTATCTAGTTGTTTATCCTTAGTAGCCTCTCTTACGGGGAAATGTCTCCTAGTGCTTCCACTGAGCCATGGTAGCGTGCTACTGCTCCGGAACACTTAGGCTGGCCGGCATGTGTCCTTCTTCGTTCCTATGTCTGTCCCTTCAGGGAAATGTCACGCGATGAATACCGGAGTCCCGTTAACCCGCTACAGCCCGGTTCACCGGAGTCCTGTTAGCCCAGTGCTACAGCCTGGATTCACTCGCTGATGACCGACACGTTCGATGCTGGGTCATGGATGCCTGTCCCTGTAAGTTTGTGCCACTTTGGGTTTACGACTAGCCATGTCAGCCCGGGCTCCTTATCATATGTATGCTAGCGACACTATCATATACGTGTGCCAAAAGGCGCAAACGGTCCTGGGCAAAGGTAAGGTGACACCCGTGGGGATACCGTGCGTGAAGCCGCAAAGTGATATGAGGTGTTACATGCTAGATCGTTGTGGCATTGAGTCGGGGTCCTGACAGCTTTGGTATCAGAGCCTGACTGCCTGTAGGATTACCAAGCCAAACTGGTCGAAGTTGAGTCTAGAAATTCTTTAGTTATGTAAGGGAATTGATTGTGGGAAGGAACGTAAGGCTCTTTTTACTCCTTTACCTCATGGCCTTCTGATCTGAGTCATCCTATCCTTCCTGCGGGGTTAAGTAACTAGGCTTTCTCTTCCGTCTATCAGGATCACGTGTTACTACTCCGTAGTCCCATAGGATTGGTTGATCAGAGTCATACCCAGTTTTCGAGTACTTCCGGTGTAGTCTGCTTAGTATGATCTTAGAACCTTGAGTAATGATGTTGAGTAATTTAATACCCCATTTTAGCAGAATGTCTCATTCTGAGCATTTTACTGCCGTTATGCTGCCGGAATTGACCTAGGAGTCCGAGAGTTATTAATTTCCTTGTCCTACATTGTATAGCCTATAGTTGATTCTGATTCCGTCCTTCGATTCGTTTCTCAGGATGTCATCAGTTAAGCGAAGTTCTGTTGCTCGTAGCCAGAACCACGGAGATGGTAGGGATGAGGATCCTCTAGATCAACCTTTGTTGACAGAGTTCATGCTAGAAATGGAGAGGAACAAGCGTGAGTCTAACCGCTTGTTGGCACGTATCGACGAGAACACCGCACATCGGTTCAAAGGGTCTGCAACCATTCATGACTTCATTCGCTTGCACCCACCTACCTTTCATCATTCCATCGAGCCGCTCGATGTAGATGATTGGCTCCGTAGTATCACACACAAGCTCCATTCTGCAAACATAGCTGCAGATGACAAGGTTACCTATGTCACATACCACCTGGAAGGTCCTGCTAGTCTTTGGTGGCAGAACTATGAGGCTATGCTTCCAGCTGGTCAGATTCCTACCTGGAGACATTTCACTGAGGCTTTTCACGAGCATCACATTCCTGAAGCCCTCATCGATCGCAAGAGAGAAGAGTTCTGTAGTTTCACCCAGGGTAAGATGGCTGTTGATGCTTACAGTAGAGAGTTTGAGAACCTCGCTCGCTATGCTTCAGAAGAGGTGTCCACGGACACCAAGAAGCAGGCTAGGTTCCGGAAGGGTCTCAACCCCAAGTTGCGTCGTGATCTCCACCTGCATCATTGTGATACATTCCAAGCTCTGGTGAACAAGGCCATTAATGCAGAGACAGCTCAGCTCACTTACGAGGAGTCTCGTAAGCACACCCGTGATTTGGGATCTTCCTCCGGCTCTAGCTGTCAGAAGCGCCGGATTTGGGTTCCAAACTCCGCTCTTCCTTCCGGTTATACACCAAGACCATCCAATGTGGTGCCTTCCCCAGCTCAGTCATATGTTCCACACAGGCCTACTGGTAGACCGCTTGTCAATGCGGGTCCATGTCCAACTTCAGGGACTTGGTTCACATGTGGGAAGCCAGGACACTATGCACGTGACTGCTCTCAGACCAGCTATGCTCCACCCCAGTCCGAGAAGTCTGTTGGCTGTGTTAAGCCACCATGCAAGATGATCAGTGTCAAGTCAGCTCCCACTGAACGTGGACGCGTGCATCACGTCTCAGCCAGAAACGCTCATGATGATCCAGATGTCGTTCTTGGTACACTCCTTGTCAACTGTCATCCAGCATTGGTTCTGTTCGATACTGGAGCGTCTCACTCCTTCATTTCTGAAAGCTATGCTAACTTGCACAACATGTCATTTTCTGATATGCCCTCTCCACTAGTCATTCAAACTCCTGGATCCAAATGGCAAACTTCTAGTGTAAGCCATGGTAATGAAATCCTTGTAGATAGACTTGTATTCCTCGCATCACTTATAGCCCTCAAGTCTACAGATATTAACATCATCTTGGGTATGGACTGGATGACAGCTCATTATGCCAAGATTGATTGTTACACTAGGTCCGCTCATCTTACACACCCATCTGGCAAGATAGTCACTGTCTCCACTAGAGTTGCAAGGCGTCAGCTCTATTCTCTTAATGCCAGCCCTCTTCCAGACCTTGAAGATATCCCGGTAGTCCGTGACTTTCCGGATGTCTTTCCAGAAGAACTGCCAGGTGTTCCACCTGACAGAGATGTAGAGTTCGTCATAGATATTATCCCAGGAACCGCTCCAATCTCTAGGAGACCTTATAAAATGGCACCCTTAGAACTAGCCGAGCTTAAGAAACAACTTGATGAGTCCTTGCAAAAGGGTTTCATCCGTCCAAGTTCTTCTCCTTGGGCTTGCCCAGTCCTCTTCGTTAAGAAGAAGGATGGTACGGACCGGATTGTTGTATATTATCGCCCCGTTAATTTGGTCACGATAAAGAACAAGTATCCGCTCCCCAGGATCAACGATCTGTATGATCAGCTCGCTGGATCCTCAGTCTTTTACAAGATGGATTTGAGGTTAGGCTACCACCAAATCAAAATTAGAAATGGGGACATTCCCAAGACAGCTTTTGTCACTCGCTATGGCCAGTACGAGTACACCGCCATGTCTTTCGGTCTAACCAACGCTCCAGCTACATTCTTCCGCTTGATGAACTCGATCTTCATGGAGTACTTCGATAAATTTGTCGTGGTTTATCTCGATGATATTCTTATTTACTCGAAGAACGAGGAAGAGCATGCCGAACATCTTAGACTTCTGTTAGAAAAACTCAGAGAGCATCGCCTTTACGCCAAGTTCTCCAAGTGTGAATTTTGGTTGCCAGAAGTGACCTACCTAGGCCACGTAATCTCTGGTAAGGGCATTGCTGTCAATCCCGAGAGAGTTAAGGCCATTCTCGATTGGACTCCACCTGAAACCATTAAACAAGTTAGGAGTTTCCTTGGTCTAGCCAGCTATTGTCGCCGCTTTGTTGAAAACTTCTCTAAAGTGGCCAAACCCCTCACAGAACTTCTCAAGAAAGATAAAAAGTTTGGGTGGTCCCCACAGTGTGAGTACAGTTTTCAGGAACTGAAAAGACGCCTGACTTCTGCTCCCATACTTGTGCCACCGGATTTCACTAAAGACTTTATTATCTACTGCGACGCCTCACGACAGGGACTAGGTTGCATCCTTATGCAGGATCGTCATGTGATTGCCTATGCATCTCGATAGTTGCATCCACATGAGGAGAATTATCCTACACATGATCTAGAGCTTGCAGCCGTAGTCTATGCACTCAAGACCTGGCGACATTACCTTCTTGGTAAACGTTGCGAGATCTACACCGATCACCAGAGTCTCAAGTATATCTTCACCCAACCAGATTTGAACCTTAGGCAAAGACGTTGGTTGGAGTTGATCTCAGATTATGATCTAGGGATTACCTACACCCCAGGCAAAGCCAATGTCATGGCTGATGTGCTAAGTCGTAAATCCTATTGCAACAATCTTATGTTGCAGCAGGGCCAACAACTTCTCCATGAGGAATTTTGTAAGCTTAATCTTCACATAGCTCCTCACGGATTCCTTTCTACCTTGGTGGCGAAACCTGATCTTGAGGATCGGATTATCGCAGCTCAAAAGCAGGACACGGGAATTTCCCGGATCAAGAGAAACATTAAGAAGGGAGTTGGTGGATGTTTCTCTATGGATGATCGCAGTGTCGTTTTCTTTGAGAATCGCTTGGTGGTTCCCAAGAATCAACATCTGCGACAATTGATTCTTAAGGAGGCGCATGAATCTCCTCTCACAATTCATCCCGTTAGTACTAAGATGTATCAGGACCTTTGTCAGAGGTTCTGGTGGACTAGGATGAAGAGAGAAATTGCTCAGTTTATCGCTAACTGTGACATTTGTTGTCGTGTTAAGGCAGAGCACCAAAGACCTGGTGGCACCCTTCAGCCTTTAGCTATTCCTGAATGGAAATGGGATAAAGTTGGTATGGACTTCATCACCGGCTTTCCTAGGACCAAGAAAGGGAATAACGCTATCTTCGTAGTCATTGACCGTCTCTCCAAAGTGGCGCACTTCCTGTTCGAGAGAGTATCACTGCTAGCCAGCTTGCTGACTTATACATTTCTCGAATAGTGTCCCTTCATGGTGTTCCGCTAGAGATCAATTCAGACCGTGGCAGTCTTTTCACTTCTCATTTCTGGGAGAGTTTCCAGACTGCCATGGGAACCCATCTTTCCTTCAATACCGCTTTCCACCCTCAGTCGAGTGGTCAGGTGGAAAGGGTCAACCAAATTCTCGAAGACATGCTTAGAGCTTGCGTTATCTCATTCGGTATGGATTGGGAGAAATGTCTTCCTTTCGCCGAGTTTGCTTATAACAATAGCTATCAATCCAGTCTCAAGAAAGCTCCTTTTGAGATTCTCTATGGACGAAGATGTCGAACACCTTTGAAATGGTCAGAAACCGGTGAAAGACAATTCTTTGGACCTGACATGATCCAGGAGGCACGAGAGCAAGTTCGCATCATTTGTGAGAATTTGAAAACAGCCCAGTCTCGTCAAAAGAGCCAGTATGATCGTCATCATAAGGATATGACTTATGAAGTTGGCGACTAAGCTTACCTTCGGGTTACTCCTTTGAAGGGTACCCATCGTTTTGGTATCAAGGGCAAGTTGGCTCCTCGTTACATTGGTTCTTTTCGCATTCTCGCTAAACGAGGAGAGGTTGCCTACCAGTTGGAACTACCCCCACATCTTTCTCGAGTTCATGATGTTTTCCACGTCTCTCAACTCAGGCGTTGCTTCTCGGATCCTATCCGCAGAGTGGACCACGAAACGCTTGATCTCCAAGATAACCTCACATATCGAGAGTATCGAGTTCGCATTCTTGATCAAGCAGAGCATGTCACTCGACGTCATAACATCAAGTTTCTCAAGGTTCAGTGGTCTCATCATTCCGAGAGAGAACCTACTTGGGAGCGAGATGATCGTCTTCGACTGGAGTACCCCACTTTCTTTTCGTCGACCCCTGAATCTCGGGACGAGATTCTTTTAAGTAGGGGCGAGTTGTCACATCCCTAGTTCTGGTATGCTCAAGGCTAGCTAGTCATGTGTGCATCATGTTTAAATTCCATTTAAATTTGAAATGGGGATTTGTGAAACCCTCAGAATCATTTTTAGAAATGACCCAAATAAAAATTGCTCCAAAAAGGTCCCAGAAAATGCTCATGTTGCTCTCTGAAAATATTGGACAGCGATAAAAATCAAACCAATATTTTTAAGAGCTCATAAGTATTTATTTTGGGCATTTGGAATTAATCCAATAATTAATTGCTTTGGATATATATTTGCTCTATATATAATATATGTCCAAAAATTCTGTTAATTGGTGAGGAGTTTTGGAGCAATCCAACTAGTTCCTACAAAAATTGACAGAGGTAAATAAAATGATTTAGTATTATTATTAAATCAAAACAAATGTCAGAAAATTAGAAAAAGAAACAAAATGGGACTAAAACCTACCTAGCTCTTACCTCCCTGTGCAGCCCATTTCTGTGCGGCCTGGCCGGCCCAGCTGGCCAGCCCAGCCCACCTGTCCCCCCTCCCCTGTCATCTTCCTCCCGCCAGAAGGACGGGCGCGTGCCCGATGTGCGCACCGCCGTGCCGCACCACCTCCTCCCTCCCTGCCTGCCTGTCCCTTTGCTGAAGCGTCTGGACGACGCCACGCGCCCCCCGGACCCTCTCACTCTCCCGTGACTTTTCCCCTCCTCTCCCTCGCTCTCTCGCGCGACGCCCGAGCATCACCGACGCTGCCGCACGCTGTTGCCGCGCCTACCGCCACGGCCTCGCCTCTCCGACAAGTCCAACAGCTCCGTGCCGTCGTCCTCGTCCTCTTCGTCAAGCCACGCGTCGCCGGACGCCCCGTGGAGCCTTCACCGCCGTCGTCTTCATCATCGGCCGCCAGAGATCACCACCGACATGCGGTCGTCTCCAAGCCGTCCCCGAGCGCGCTGAGATCACCGAAGGCCTCGCTGTGAGCTCCTCTACCGAACCCCTCTTCTCCCCCCTCGTTTTTGCACTCCGTAGCTCCATCCCCCTTCACGGCTGTAGCTCCTCGCCACCGTCCATGTCGCCGCCATCGCCCTGGCCACCACAGCCCGCAACCGAGAGTGTCACTGTGCTCCTGGTGACGCCAGGAGGCCGTAGAGCCTATCCGCTCACTCCCCTGTGCCCCGCAGCACCCGCATGCACTCGGCCGAACTCTGGCCGCCGCCCCGAGCTCTGCTCCGGCGAGCTCCGGCGCCCCCGCAGCTTCCCGTTCGCTCCCCTGGATGTGGGAGAGCACGGGCTACGCCCCGGTGCTCTCAGACGCCGCCCCCGTGGCCCCCAACGCGGACGCCGCCGCGTCCTGAGGTCGCCGCCGACGACCTCGCCGGCCTGACGGGTGGGCCCCGTCGGCCTGGTGATTAGCTTAGTGCTAATCACTGCCTAACTAACCACTGACATTGACCAGTGGGCCCCAGCACCACTAATCTTTTAATTAGGATTAAACTAACCCCTGTTTAACCCCCTGTCACTGACGTGTGGACCCCACATGTCAGGTTTGACCTGGTCAGCACCGTTGACCTGCTGACGCAGGCATGACGTCATGCTGACGCAATTATTTATTTTCTGGATTTAAATTAATCAGGAAATTTCAAAAAATGATTCAAACTTCAAAAAATCATAGAAATTGAACCGTAGCTCATATTGAAATAATTTATATATGAAAAATTATCAGAAAAATGCAATCTATCCATATGTTATAGTTTCATGCATGAAAAACCAACTTATACCTACCGTATAAGTGAAACACTAAAATGGCATATATTAGAGCTTAATTTGGAGTTGCATTTGAACCCTTGATTCAAATGGACTTCATTCAATTTGATTACTAGTTGCATTAGCTCAAACAGCATCACATCTACATGCCATGTTCATGCATCATATTGTTGCATATGTTTGTGTATTGATTGTCGACACCGTTCCTTCTCGATAGGTCTTGCTCCAGAGACCGTTCCAGAGTACCTGTCTGTGAAGCAGTGCCTCCCTTGTTGATCTACCAGGCAAGCAAACTCCCTTGTTCATTCCGATACAATCCTACTCTCTCGCTCCTGCTCTCAGTTATTGCATTAGGACAACAACGATTCTTCTGCTACTTTGTGCTGCGGTAGTTGAACCCATTCCTCTACATGACCTGTCATTGCCACAGTAAATAGTTGAAACCCACTAGCATGTGTAGGAGTTGATTGAGCCATGTTGTGTTCCTACCATGCCATGCCTGCCATTGCTTAGAGTTGTGTCAGGTCTGATTCATTGGGAATGAATTGGAGTGCTACGATATGTTCTGATGCTGAGAGTGAAGTGTGTGAACACGATTTGGTAAAGGTAGCGGTGAGAGGCCATGTAGGAGTACATGGCGGTTTGTCTCACTGGAACCATCCTTAAGCACTGAGTTCTATGTATGTTGTCCAATGACTCGATACTACCACACATTGGGCTCCGGGCGCTCCAAGCCCTCTCGACTTATTAACCAACTTGATCTCCGTCCAGGAGTCGCAACTAGTTTCTGGTGTTTGTAGGTAGTGTTAGTAGTCTACCAAGTGGCACCCGCCCAGGTGGGCTTGGGACAGACTAGGCACAGTGGCATGGTGTACCAAGTGGCACCCGGATGGTGGGCTTGGGAACCCTGCTCACATCGTTTGGGGTCGTGAGGGACACCCCGGACGGATCTCCTTGCGGATGGAACCCGAATAGGCGATAAACCTGGATTAGAGTCTTGTGTGGTTAGTCAGGTCGTGGCCGACACCCTCGCCAGGCTTCTGCTTGAAGGTTGCCGAGTTACATGACGTGTACATGGCAGTAAGTGGCGAGAGCGTGTGTGAAGAAGTACACCCCTGCAGGGTTAACATGATCTATTCGAATAGCCGGGTCCACGGTTATGGACTTCTTGGATGCTTACATGGTACATAGACAACTTGAAGTGGATACTATAAAATGCTCAAGACAAGTGTGAGTGCTATGGATGGCCTTCTCGTAGGGAAACGGGGATGAATCCATAGTAGTGTATTGTGTGGTGATTAGTGGACTCGTGTGTGCCATATCACCTCAAAGAAGTTCTGGTAGTCGTAGAACAGGATAGCCACAGAGTTAAAGCTGGCTTGCTGCAACTAAACCCCACATTACCCTCTTGATACAAATGCATGTATGATAGGATCTGATGTAAGTCTTGCTGAGTACCTTTGTACTCATGTTGCTTTATTTATGTTTTTGTAGCTAAGACTTCGGTCTTACTAGTGTTCTCGTGGACTTCGATAAGTAGCTTGTACCTCAGCTACGATCTTGATCGGATGTTGTAGATAGTCAGGCTCTTCAGCCTTTTTCATTTGTAGATGTCTGTACCCAGACATGTAATGCTTCCGCTTGTTGCTTGTATGCTCTGTATGATGGGTCTTGTGACCCCTGTTTGCAATAAATGCTATGATGGCTCTTTGAGCCTTATCTATATGAGTTGTTGAGTTATGCTGTGATGCCATGTTGTACAGCACATACTTGCATGTTATGCGTACGTGTAATGTGTATTGCTATGTGTGGGATCTGACTATCTAGTTGTTTATCCTTAGTAGCCTCTCTTACCGGGAAATGTCTCCTAGTGCTTCCACTGAGCCATGGTAGCGTGCTACTGCTCCGGAACACTTAGGCTGGCCGGCATGTGTCCTTCTTCGTTCCTGTGTCTATCCCTTCGGGGAAATGTCACGCGATGAATACCGGAGTCCTGTTAGCCCGCTACAGCCCGGTTCACCAGAGTCCTGTTAGCCCACTGCTACAGCCTAGATTCACTCGCTGATGACCGACACGTTCGATGCTGGGTCATGGATGCCTGTCCCTGTAAGTTTGTGCCACTTTGGGTTTACGACTAGCCATGTCAGCCCGGGCTCCTTATCATATGGATGCTAGCGACACTATCATATACGTGTGCCAAAAGGCGCAAACAGTCCCGGGCAAAGGTAAGGCGACACCCGTGGGGATACCGTGCGTGAGGCCGCAAAGTGATATGCGGTGTTACATGCTAGATCGATGTGGCACTGAGTCGGGGTCCTGACACGACGACCCTCAGGTATATATTCCTTCGAAACCTGCCTTGCTCTACTGCCTTCGTGTGGATCCTCTTCTACTTCCTTCTGTTGTTCCAAAGCCACCTAGACTTCTACTATTATTAGAAGTAAAGCTAGTTCATACAGTCGACTCAAAGCGTTGGTTCAAATAGGGAAGAAAGTGGGAAAGCTGTAGCATGAATCTAGGACTTGGTTCTAAGAGGAAACGGGGGAAAGTAGTAATATCTGTCACTATTTAAATAACCGTATTTCGTATTTGCGCAAATAGGGATGTCTGTCTCCATATCGTTTTTGGATGTATGTCTCCGTATCATTTCTATCCGCGCAATCAAAAGCACACGCCTTAGTTTTAGTACAACTGCGCAAAATGAGATGGCTATCCCTCGTTGCCATCGTCTAACCTCCCGTCTTCAAGGTATCCCTACATTGGTAGAAACTAAGGTAGAATGACCAACGCAATCTAAAAGAAACTAATTCGTACGTTTTACTTCCTGATTGCAGTGCAGGGACGAGCGAAAACAACTGCATCCTAGTCCAGAATGCACTTTCTACCAGTTCATCCATGGACCGAGGACTAGCTGGCACGACTGCATGGTGGTTTTTTGGACAGGTGCGCGGACAAGAGGCATTGTGGTCTGCCTATTTCTGCAAATAGCGGTGCTTAAATTTAGTGGAATGCACAAGCATTTCAGCTGGTCAGTACACCGCATGGTTCAGTTCAGCATTCCAGCTGAGACCACAATTATAATTAGTTATTCTAGAATGAGAGAACCTAACCCAGGATGGTGGCAACAAGAAAAAACCAGAGTGAACTCCAGGAAATTTAAGCCTGCCGGGAGGACCTTTGGTCAAAGAAGCCTTGCTTGTTTTTTCCTGATTTGTAAACCTTCTCACAACTTTGTCTTTTGCTGTGAACTAGTATATGTTTGTTATGTTCTATGAATCATTGAGATGTATAAAATTGCTTAACTTATGCTTTTCAAGTTTTTTATGAAGATGAGTTTAATGTGAGTGTTCCACATGAGCGCTGGACTAGCGTGTGAACGTTTGGAATTTACTACATTGTGGCCTCAATTAACTACATGAACCACTGTAACAAGATACATAGTTGCTTATATGTCAGACAACAGATTGTTGATTATTAGTTGGTTGATAGCCTAGTGTTGAAGCGAGCTGAGCCAATGTGCCGTGTTTTGCACAACTGCTTACAAGTGGGGTAGCACCAACAGTGTTTACAAGTACTTATGTGTACGTCGGCGCATGGTTCTCAAACGAGTGCTCTATTTCATCAAAACACACACTGCTCGTATGATAAACTGTGACAACTTATGTCTTACCATGCCATATTCATGAGAAAACTAGTGAGGACGCATCTGTTTCGGCAACAATTACGATGGTTCTCACATGATTCACGGGCACACAAAAGTAGCAGCAGTTCCCATAGACGGATTCAAATAGAGTACTAGCCCCAGAGGGGTCGATAACAGGCAAGGTTCGGATAATTAGACACAACCCAAACTACTATTAAACACTAGCTGGGGCAACTATTTCATGCCTCGATCTAATTTGGTCTGGACACAAGACGGACCTTGCCATGAACATCATCGAGGACGTCCGGCAGCAGCTCAATCTTGTGAACCTTCATGAAGACATCCTTGTGGCCTTGCCACTGATAAACTTGTTTGTGAAGGCATGCCATGTCATCTTCCTGCATAAGCTTGACAAGAACAGTATGCCTTACAAACGAAGGAGTAGCTTTGAACTTCTTGTGCTTCAGTACACCCTGGACAACACGCCTGACAACAGTGAGGCTGGAATACAACTCTTCATTGGTATAACCGCAAATGGCTTCCAGGATCCAACAGCCTAAGAACTCTATTTTCCCAGTGCGTGTATTCAGGTCGTACCCCTCATAGCGAGTGACATGTACAACAAAACAATCCTTGTCTGCATCAGGGCTCTAATTGAAATAGAAACAAATTCTAAATTACTTTTCAGTATAAGAAATACAAGTTATTTAAACCACTACATATAGCATGGCATCGAAGCTAATAAAATTTTGCATTATTAATCACCACATACTTCCTTTTCTAAAAAAATCACCACATACTTAGATGAAAAACCACAATCGAGATCGGCAAAGAAGG
>NC_041389.1:63042445-63052734 GCF_002162155.2 Triticum dicoccoides | reverse complement strand
GGGGGCTGTAACCTCAAACGGGGTGTTGACCATCTCAGTAGTGGCCATGAGCGTATCTAGGGTCGGCTTGGTGGTTGCCTCCATCTTCTTGGAGCTCTCTGTCTCGTGGGTATTAGCCTCTCGCGTCAGCTCCAATATTGGCAGATATTTTCCTGGTTCTCCTTGGTCCATCATGACGAATACTAGGAGACCACTAAAGGAAAACACAATCGCAATGACAATGAAACAAAAAAAAGAGTGAGGATCGGTTACTGCTTTGCAAAAGTTCTCTTTTTTTCTCTGAACGAAAATATACCAACATCACGGATCCGCTTACCTTCCTTCGTTCAGAGAGAAGAACAGTGGCAGATGTCAGTGTTGCCTTCCTTGAAGACGGTGAGGGAGAAGGGGATTCAGCGAAGAGTGAAATTGTCACGCCCAAGATGCGACCCTATCCTAAAGGAACTCTAAGGTCCCACCAAGGATAGAAGCGCATCTTGAAGACGCTTTTGCAAGGTGGATATCATTACATCAACATTACATAATAGTGGGGATACATCCGATACATACAATGTCACATGAATACAACAATACAACATACAAGAACAACACCCGACTATGGATGAATCATAAACAGAAACTCAAGCAATATCCACC
This sequence comes from Triticum dicoccoides, assembly GCF_002162155.2. Taxonomy (NCBI): domain Eukaryota; kingdom Viridiplantae; phylum Streptophyta; class Magnoliopsida; order Poales; family Poaceae; genus Triticum; species Triticum dicoccoides. The sequence continues at coordinate 63,052,098 of NC_041389.1, read as the reverse complement.
CTGCTAGCCCAGGCTGCCGACCGGGAACCTATCCCCTGATCGAAGAAGAAGCAGAAGAAGAACTCCAAAACAAGTAAACATCGCTCTCACGTCATGATCATCGCAAAACCTGTACCTGCAACTGTTGTTGTAGTAATCTATGAGCCACGAGGACTCAGCAATCCCATTACCATGGGTATCAAGACTAGCAAAGCTTAATCGGAAAGGAAGGGGTAAAGTGGTGAGGTTGCAGCAGCAGCTAAGCAAGATATGGTGGCTAACATACGCAAATGAGAGCGAGAAGAGAAACAAAGGAACGGTCGTGAAGCTAGCAATGATCAAGAGGTGACCCTGAACACCTACTTACGTCAAACATAACCCAGAAACCGTGTTCACTTCCCGGACTCCGCCGAGAAGAGACCATCACGGCTACACACGCGGTTGATGCGTTTTAATTTAGATCTGGTGTCAAGTTGTCTACAACCGGACATTAACAAATTACCATCTGCCACATAACCGCGGGCACGGCTCTCAAAAGTTTATACCCTGCAGGGGTGTCCCAACTTAGCCCATGACAAGCTCTCGCGATCAACAAAGAAATAGACCTTCTCCGAGGAAGACCCGATCAGTCTCGGAATCCCGGTTTACAAGACATTTCGACAATGGTAAAACAAGACCAGTAAGAACTCCCGGCGTGCCGACATCCTGATAGTAGCCGCGCGTATCTCGTCTTAGGCCACGACCGGATGAGCAGTACGTACAACTAGAACGACCCCTCAAGTTTCCCCGAGGTGGCGCTGCAAGTGGCTCTAGTTTGGACCAACACTTAGACAATCATTGGCCCGGGGGGGCTGAATAAAGATGACCCTCGAGAGAGCGACTCCCAAGGGAAAAGTAGGTGGTGGTGAGGCAAATGGTAAAACCAATGTTGGGCCTTGCTGGAGGAGTTTTATTCAAAGCGAACTGTCAGGGAGGTCCCATAAATCACCCGACCGCGTTAGGAACGCAAAATCCGGGAACATAACACCGGTATGACGGAAACTAGGGCGGCAAGAGTGGAACAAAACACCAGGCATAAGGCCGAGCCTTCCACCCTTTACCAAGTATATAGATGCATTAATAATATAAGAGATATTGTGATATCCCAACATAAACCCTGTCCACCATGGAGAAATATTCAACTTCACCTGCAGCTAGCAACGCTATAAGAGGGGCTGAGCAAAGTAGTAACATAGCCAATCAATGGTTTGCTAGGAATGGTGTCAAAGGTTAGAGGTTCATGGCAATATAGGATGGCTTGATAAACAGGTAATAGGTAGCGCAGCATAGCGATAGAACGAAGCAACTAGCATAGCAATGATAGTAGTGAGATCCAGGGTAGCGGTCATCTTGCCTGAAATCCTGCAAGGAAGAAGAACGAGTCCATGAAGAAGACGAACGGATGAAGCCGAACCAACCGTAGACGAACGAATCCTCACGATCGCAACGAAACAGGAACTAACAAGAAGAAGCACACAACATGGTAAACACACCACACATGGACAAGACATGATGCACAACAAGCATGATGCATGACAATGCTACATGAAGCTACTCATGGCAAGACATGATGCAAACAAGAACAACACATCAAGGCAAGTTTAAATGAGGCCGGAAACAACATATAACAAATCCGGTAAGTCCTCATATGCAAATTTCGAAATTGGTCCAGATCTGAATAAACCTGTCGGTGTACTAAAGTAGGGGTACCTTACTACCCCGAACTTGTGCACGGGCAGTCGCAGCGTCCCCGCGGCAAGCCTTGCCGGGCGCCCGCCAAGATCCTCCGTCATTCCTATCTGTGCCATTCAAGAACAAAGTGTTTGACTGTGAAGACAAGACCCCGGCAAGAGGAGCTTGCCGGGAAAGACAAGGCCCCGACAAGAGGAGCTTGCCGGGAAGGCCAACCAAGGCATTTCCAAGAGACTTGCCGCGACGCGCCGCGCGTCCCGGCAAGACCCGACGAGCAACAAGCTCGCGGGTGCGACAAAGCAGCGACCACGGCAAGACACTTGCCGCGGCAAAGCCACCACTTTGCGCCCACGCTTCAGCGCATCCGACGACGTGTCGCCGCAGGATCGTTCCTGGTGCACGTGGCGGGTAGCTATGCAGCCAAGCGGTGCGAGGTGGCGAGTGGTGATGACTAGAAGGCCATCGTGGCGATCGGTGGCGCCCCTAATGGTCGTTTCTTACACTGTTTGGGCGACCGGACGGGCATTAAATTCCCTTGTCCCCTGCCGTCAGAGTTAGGTAGGGTGGACTGTTGATAGTGGTTGTACCAACCCCCATTTTTACTTTTTTTACCCCTCTCTCTGCGTTGCCACCTGTCGGTGACCCCTTTAGACTATAAAAAGGAGGCCCATGCGCACGTAGAGGGGGTTGGACACATTCGAAACCACAACACACCTACGCTCTTGAGCAAGAACATAATAGAAACACAAAGCAGCAGTAGGAGTTTTATCCCTCCGGGGAGCTCCGAAGCTGGGTAAAATCCCTTGCGTGTTCGACCTTGATCTGCTCTTTGTGCACCCTCCGCTCCCTGCCGGACCGAAAAGGGGCCCTGCCCCATAGGTGCTCGTTTCCAACGACATCTTTGGCGCGCCAGGTGGTGGGCGTCGAGGTTGTGCGAATCTGATCCGGTCTTCACGCGCGCTACACCAACATCTTCATCGACATGCCACCGAAGAAGAAAACTTTGGAGGTGGCCGTTCCGTCCACGTCGATCCCGCCGCCGCCGGAGCAAACGGGCGGTGGGATAGACGCCGGCGGAGGAACGGGCGTCGACGGGGGAACTCACATCGTCACCAGGTCCAAGGACAAGGCCCCGCAAGCTTCGGCGTCCGTAGATGCGCCGCACCCCTCTCAGGAGGTGCGGGATCAACAACGCCATGGTGCCCCTGGCACTGTGCTCGCATTGGAACAAGGCCAGGCCGGTGGATCGCGGGACGCTCAAGGCCAACGTGCGCGTCAACATGGTGGCACGAGCGCGGCACGATCGCCCAGACGGGATGCTGCTCCTTCTAACACCGTTAGAAGTTTGAGCATATCCCGCTCCTCTCGTCGTTCTCCCCCACCGCCGAAGACTCCAGAAGAAGCGTTGGCTCGAGCCCAACTGCTACTAGACTACCCTCCGGCGCCGGACAAGATCGACGGCTGGAGGATGACCATCCAGAGCCTCATCGGCTTCGCCAACGGCGACAAGCCCCGGCAACCAAGCACATCGAAGCCGCGGCAAGACGCCCAAGCGGAAGCCGAAGGCGACAAGACTGGCGGGGGTGCCACCTCTATGCACTCCCCACCTCGAAGGCCAAGATCGCTGACTCGCCGGGCCAACCTCGACACCGACTCCACCGCGTCGTCGGACCCGCGAGCCCGTCGCGATCAACGCCAAGGTCTCCAAGAACGACGACAAGAAGACACTCGTACTCGTATCGAGCGTCGAAGACAAGCGTGACGTCAGTCTGACCAGCGCGCTGGGCCCACTGTTGATATGCGTGCGCCAGGGGAACTAGGCGACTTGCCGTACGCGGCAGGTTGCCCTGCGTTCACTCGTGAGCTGCGGCAGGTCCAATGGCCCAGTACCAAGAACTTCAAGCCAGACGTACCCGAGAAGTATGATGGCAGGATACATCCGTCAGAGTTCCTCAGCGTCTACACCATAGCGGTGCAGGCTGCCGGGGGGCGCGACGAGAAGATCCTCGCCAACTACTTCCCGCTGGTGCTCAAGCCCAACGTCAGATCTTGGCTCATGCACTTGCCGGACAACTCCATCTCTTCGTGGGCGGACCTGTGCCATCAGTTTGTCGGCGCTTTCACAGGCGGCCACAAGCCCCATGGCCAAGAGAGCGATCTTCATCTGCTCGCCCAGAAAGAAGGAGAACCCCTGCGCAAGTACATACAGAGATTCAGCCAGGTGCAGCGCAACATCCCAGACGTCCACCCTGCCGCGGTTATCAGCGCGTTTCATCAGAATGTGCGTAACCGCAGGATGAGGGAGGAGATGGCGATGTGCAAGATCAGAGATGTCAGTGAGCTATATGCTCTGGCCGACAAGTGTGCACGTGCTGAAGAGGGGAGGAAACTCCCCGAAGAGAATGCAGGAGCAGAAGGATCTGACAGTGAGGACGCCCCTCCGGCAAAGAGGAACCGAAGGCGGAATAACAGAAAGAGGAAGGCTAAGGATGTGCTAGTTGTTGAGCAGTCCGGCGACGGAGGCGGCACCGAGAAGGCCAAAGTTCGTGACTCAGGCGAGGCTGTGGTGGCCGCCGACAAGCAGGACGGCTCCGGCAAGCAGTACTGCAAGAACCACCGTACCAAGGGCCATGATCTCCAGGCCTGCAAAAAGGTTGAGCAGCTTGTCGAGCTACAGAAAGCTGAATACGAGCCACTACTAGGAAAAGGGCTATAGATGGAATTGACACTAATGGCGCACCAGACATGCGGTTCTGATGCGCCATTAGTGTTGTAACTACTAATGGCGCACCCTGCCCACGGCGCGCCATTAGTACCAAATTTTTTTTTTGAACTAGTGCGCCTGTCCAAACATACTAATGGCGCATCCACTGGTGGTGCACCATTAATAGTTGTAACTAATAATGGCGCACCGGCCAGAAGGTGCGCCACTAATGTTATTTTTTTTATTATTGTTTTTATTCCTTTTTTTGCAAAAGTACTAATGGCGCACTCGCACGCGGTGCGCCATTACTAGTTCAAACTAGTAATGGCGCACCGTGACAGAGTGTGCCATTAGTGTGTTTTTTTTGCAAAACTACTAATAGCGCACCACCAGGGGGTGCGCCATTAGTAACCAGGATTACTAATGGCGCATTTGTTGCTGGTGCGCCATTAGTAAGTGGGCAACAACAAGATATTTTGGACAGCCTCTCCTCCCACACTCACTTTCTCCCCACTTCATTCTCTCCACTGCCTCCTCCTTGTCTCGGGTGCCTCCTCTTTTTCACCTCATTTCCACCATAGATTCATTCAAATTAAGTGGTTAAGTTACCTTGTTTTGCTAGGTAAGTAAGGGGGGAAGCTATATTTATATTGTTCTCCCTACAACAATGTGCACATGCACTTTTTATGGCCTAGCTAGATCTATGTATGTTCGTGGTGTTGCATATGTTTGTGGTGTTGCATATGTGTTTGTGTTTGGAGGTGTACCGGTATTTGAAATGCGATAGTTGCCAATATTTTGCCGGAATGTTGATTCATTTCCGTTTCGGCGAGAATTTTGGCATTAAGCATTCTTTTTGGTCCTATTTTTAGGGAAAGTCATGCCAAATTTTTTCTTGGTTCTAAAATATCATTTTGCTCTACCCCGCAGGCGATCATGGTCCGCACGATGACCGAAGGCATCGTGAATAGGTTTTTGAGGTCCGCGAAGGCCGAGATGCTTCAAAAGAACGAGACAGAGGTAAGATGTCCGTGTCGAAGATGCAAGCTGAATAGCCTTATTGCAGACCCGGATTCCGGGCAGGTGCGGGACCACCTGCTCTTGCGTGGTTTCATGGATGGCTATCGGTGGCAAGGTGATGAAGATGACTACGAAGTCGTCCATGGGGGCCGGGCAAGAAATGAGGAAGGGCAGCAAGACAACCACCGCGGCTCGGGGGGGCGAGAAGACGAAGAATCCCTAGGAGATGATCACGACGGTGATGCTGTACAGAGTCATCATGTAGAAGATGCAGGGCATGATGATGATGCCGGCGGAGCAGACGACGCTGGACCATCGATGGGCTGGGTGCAGGACCCTCATATTCAAGAGCTGCTTCTCAAGCAGACGGATAACGCAAGAGCTGCCGCCCGAGAGAAAGCCAAGATGGATCAACTTGAGTTAGATGCGGTTACTCCATTGTATGAAGGATGCAGGCCCGAGGATACCCGCCTGAAAGTAACGCTCATGGCTCTGGAGATGAAGGTAAAACACAAAATGACCGACGCATGCTTCGACGAGAACATGCCATTCTGGCACGAACGTCTTCCCAAGGGGAACAAGTGCCCGACCAGTTTGGAGGAGGCGAAGAAAATCGTGTGTCCTCTGGATTTACCGCACGTGAAATACCATGTGTGCATGAACAATTGCATCATTTATCGGGACGAGCACACGGAGTCTACCATATGTCCGGTGTGCGGTGTCACTCGATACAAGAAGAGGAAGAAAGCTCCTCGAAAAGTGGTGTGGTACTTTCCGATCACTCCTCTTCTGCAGCGGTATTTCGCGGACCCTAAGGTAGCAAAGCTCCTGCGTTGGCACGCGGATATGGAGGAGAAGAAGCGAGAAGATGACGCAAATGATCCGGAGATAGATAAAAAAGACAAGATGCTGAGTCACCCTAAGGATGCGACCGAGTGGCAAGCGTTGAACTTCGAATACCCAGAATTTGGGAACGATCCAAGGAACATCGTGCTGGGCGCGAGCACCGATGGAGTCAATCCGTTTGGCAGCCAGAGAAGCACACATAGCACCTGGCCTGTGTTTGTGTGGATGTACAACCTTCCCCCCTGGTTGTGCATGAAGAGGAAGTACATTCACATGAGTATGCTAATTGAAGGGTCGAAACAACCTAGGAACGACATCAATCTGTATCTGGGGCTGCTGAAAGAGGAGCTTGACACGCTGTGGAAAACGCCAGCCAATACGTGGGACGCCGCAGAGAAAGAATATTTCCCTATGAGAGCCGCACTGCTCACGACGGTGCACGACTATCTCGGTTACGGATATCTTGCGGGGCAGGTAGTCCACGGATTTTCTGGATGCGTAAGGTGCATGGATGACACAACGTATCGCCAGCTAGATAGAGATCCCGGGTCTTCGAAAACCATGTTCATGGGACATCGAAGGTGGCTTCGCGACGATGACCCGTGGAGGAAACACAAGGATCTGTTCGATGGTGAAACCGAACCCCGAAAACGCCCGTGTACGAGGAGCGGCGAGGAAATAGACAAGCTGTTGAAAAATTGGAAAGACTGCCCACTACCGGGAAAGAAGCAAAAGGCGCCAGAGCCGGGAAAGAAGCGAAAGGCGCCAGAGCCGCTGCTGAAGGTATGGAAAACGAGGTCTGTTTTCTGGGACTTGCCGTACTGGAAGATCCACCGTGTGCCTCACAGCCTTGATGTCATGCATAGCACGAAGAACGTGTGCGAGAGTCTGCTTGGTACCCTGCTCAACATGCCAGAGAGGACCAAAGATGGGCCGAAAGCAAGGGCAGACTTGAAATCAATGGGCATCAGGCAGGAGCTTCACGCTATATATGATGATGATGATGATGATGATGATGATGATGATGATGATGATGATGATGAGGCGAAGCAGGACACAGAAAGTCGTCGCAAAGGCAAAAAGGCCAAGAAGACCGGAAATGACTACCCTCCCGCGTGCTTCACTCTAAGTCAGGAGGAGATCGAGCAGTTTTTCACCTGCCTCCTAGGAGTAAAACTTCCTTATGGTTACGCGGGGAAGATAAGCAGATACCTAGACCCAGCGAAGCAGAAGTTCAGCGGGATGAAGTCTCACGACTATCACGTGCTGATGACGTAGATACTTCCAGTTGCAATCCGTGGGATCATGGACGCGCACGTCCGTGAAACGCTATTTGGCCTATGCAACTTCTTCGACGTCATCTCTCGAAAGTCGATTGGCGTGAGGCAACTCAGAAGGCTACAGGAAGAGATCGTGGTGATACTATGCGAGCTTGAGATGTACTTCCCGCCCGCATTCTTCGACGTTATGGTGCATTTGCTGGTCCATATAGTGGAGGATATCATCCAACTCGGGCTGACGTTCCTGCACAGCATGATGCCATTCGAAAGGATGAATGGTGTCATCAAAGGATACGTTCGCAACATGTCACGTCCAGAAGGAAGCATAGCCAGGGGCTTTCTGACCGAAGAGTGCATCTCCTACTGCATGAATTATCTAGGCATCGAGAACCCCGTTGGTCTGCCCGTCAACAGGCACCTCGGCAGGCTCGCTGGATGGGGTCACCGTGAGGGTCGCCGCGAAATGCATGTCGACTTCGAGGGTCGACTCGCCGACTTTGAAAGAGCAAACCTAGTTGCGCTACAACACATAGACGTGGTCGATCCTTGGGTGGTAGAGCACAAAACCTTTATTAAGAAGACATACAATGACCGAGGCCAACAGAGGACGGACGGAGATATACTCAAAGAGCACAACTCATGTTTCACGCGTTAGTTCAAGCAGAAGCTTCTGTCGTACCCTTTACATGAGGATTCTTCCGCGGAAGAACAACTCATATACGCCTTGTCACAGGGCGCCGAGCACAACCTGATGACCTATGAGGCGTACGATATCAACGGCTACACATTCTACACCGAGGCCAAGGACATGAAGAGCGATGGTTATCAGAACTCCGGGGTAACGATGGAATCCTACACCAGTAACGACAAGGACAGATAGTACGGAAGGATCGAGGAGATCTGGGAGCTGAGCTACGCTGGAGAGAAGGTCCCGATGTTCCGTGTCAGATGGGCCAAGAACGTCATAAAAGAAGACCGGTATTTCACCACCATGGTTATACCCGAAGCCAAATCCAAGACCGCGGGCGCAAACGTCACCGCGAAAAATGAGCCATGGGTACTGGCTTCCCAAGTGGACCAATGCTTCTTCATTACCGACCCGCCAAAGCCCAGTCGTGTTGTCGTGAGGAGAGGCAAAAGGAAGATCATCGGAATGGATGGAGTAGCCAATGAGCAAGACTTCGACAAGTACGGCGTCCCGAGGATCGAACATGACGACGATGATGAAGTAGCAGCATACACCACAAGAACAAGCAGGACCACCCTACCTAAAGGACGTCCGTTCCACAGAAGAACTCCATTTGCGAAAAAGAAGGGCAAGAAGATTGTGAACAGATAGCTAGCTAAGATCGATTGTATTTAGATCGTAGCCTTCATTTCTCGATTGTATTTCATGGGTACTTTTTGAACTATCATGAATATTTTTAAATTTCATGGACACTCGATCTCGATCCCCCTCCATCTCGATCGCTATCCCACCTCGCCAGATCCGGTCCCCCTCGCCACCGAGCACCCCCCAGTCCACCGGCCGCCGCCGCCGACCCCCCGCACCCTCGATTCCCCTACTCAACTGCCGCCGCCGACCCCCCGCACCCCGCGCACCGTCTTATAAAAAAAATAAGTATCAAACAGCTTTTTAAATGCTACTGTCTTATAAAAAATATTACTGTTATTATTTAAACAAGTTTGAACATATTTAAACACAAATAAGTATCAAACAGCTTTTTAAATGCTAAAAAAATTTTGTGGAGCCTGGGAGTCGAACCCAGGACCTCCTGGTGTGAGAACTGGCTGCTGACCAGTCGAGCTAGTAGAGGGGACTTGATATGGATCAGTTCTGGTGGTACATAACCTGTTGGCTCGAGTTGAAATAAAAAAAATACTAATGGCGCACCACGATGAGGTGCGCCATTAGTATGGATGTACTTATGGCGCACCGAGGGGTGGTGCACCATTAGTATTGTGCCCGATCCCCCCTTCCCTCTCCCCCTTCGCCCGATCCTCCCTTCCCTCTCCCCCTCGCCAGTTCCCTCTCCCTCGATCCACCGCTGCCACCGCTGCTGCCCTGACCCACTGCTCGCCCTCGCCCTCGC
>NC_041389.1:63025767-63042268 GCF_002162155.2 Triticum dicoccoides | reverse complement strand
ACCACCGTCGCCAGCGCCGCCCCGACACCACCATCGCCCCGCCGCCCTCGACGCCGCCCCGACACCAGCGCCGCCCCGTCCACAACGATTGCAGTTGAACCCCTCTCCAAGTCAGGTGAGCATCCATTGACGAAAACCTTCTTGTCTAGATAAGCCTTGGACTGTTCCTCACTAAGAGATCTCATACTGTAAACATAACCATCAGGCAAGCTGCAGGCATTAGCTACTGAGGTCACAGTCGTGGTCACTAGTATTCTGCTCTCTGTTTCATTTGGGAAGATGGGTTTTATTGCGTCCCAGATCTCCATCTTGATGTTATCAATTACAATTAAACACCTGTTAGCAAAATGGAAAAATGCAAAGTTAATATGCCTTTCATTTGGAATTGGCTTTGTAGTTAAGCAAGTCCCCTGTTTTGGTTTAAAAAGTCCCCTGTTTTGATCCAAATTACCAAGCCAACTACTCAAGATGAGGGTAACAGGAGAACAATAGAGCCGTTCAAGCATGGCTTGCCTATGGGTGACTACGCCTACTGAATTCTTGAGAGGACAAGTATCTTTGTAGTATCTTTGTTATGCAAGCACTACTGGAAAAAATGAACCAAAAACTTGATTAAATTGGTTAACTGTACATACATAACATGTCCTGGTGGCAATTCATATGCTTAAATTGGTTAAACTGGTTAAATTTTTTCATAAACCTGAACAAGTGGTTGAGCCTAAGACATGCTCTCTTATGCAAAATTGCTGAATGCCCATGGGTACAATGTAGGTGTCGCCGGAGCACCACCACCACCCGGACCTCGTCGCCTCCTCCCCTGCGTGGTGAGCACAAAGCAAACTGTTCTTTCGCCATTTTCTTCAACATTTGTCAGTCAGATTTCCTCCCTGGCCATTTCAAACTATGATATACAAAATGAGTCTCAATGTAGTCTCCGGGTCTTTTACAACTCTTTAATATAATTTTGCGAGATTCCTCCCCGCTGGACTTGATTAAAATATATGAATATGATTAAAATATGATTACTGCTTTGCCAATAGATTACTGCTCCCTTCCTGCCTTCTTGTATGATTACTTTTTGTCCAATAGATTACTAGGCTATTTCCTACAAAATACTAGTTATATATAGTGAACTTTGTTAAACGTTTGTAGTGCATATATAGCACCTTGAAATAAATTGCATATATACCATTAAGAATAAATCTGTTTTCTACTGAACTTTTGTGTATTTGATATCAAATCTCTCGGTTAATAAAGTTTTGTCAACTGCATAAACTATATAGTACATATCTCTAAATCATATGGTCTAGCTGATATGTTTGTCGAAGTTGTTAGTGTATAGCTAGGTAATATTATTTCTAGAGAGTTCTAGCATGTAAATAGAACAATTATTTCAATTGTTTACCAAATTTTTGTACTCAAATGTGTCTTGCAAGGTTCAGAACAAGTTGTCAGCGTCTTTGTGCTCTATACTTTGTATGAAAATAGCAGCGCTAATAGTAATCACCGAGGGATAAAAAATACAAATGATATTATAGTTTTTCTATACTTCAAGTTTCTATTTTGTATATGCTCACCTGCATCTGCTCCGGTATAATGTCTTTGAGTGGTGCAGCAGAGTACTAGAAATATGGTAATAAGGTGCAACAACTAGTCACACATGGTGCAATCTCCATAATGTTGTAGACATGGCAATAAAAATAATGATAACAAGCTGAATTCAGTACAAGTGCCTCTATTTTCTATCCAGAGGAGTTGTAATTGCTAGTTCCTGCTAAGTAATCATAAACATGCTTGTGTTATTACTAAAGGATGCCAGACACTATTTGTGGTTCAGATAATATGTTAAATGCAGAATTATTGGTCTACCTAGTAGATGCCCATGGTTTGATTTTATGTTTGTTCCTATCAATACAAATGCTGAGCTATGTTCCATTTTTACTGTTCTTTGTGATAGTTTTTGCAACTTTACTTCCCATCTTAAGGCAAGCCCCATTTTTACTGTTCTTTGTTAGCAGAGCTGCTTGTTTCTAAGAACTTTGATACTATTTGGATCAAAGTTAAATGAGCACATAGATGACAAAAAAAGTTCAGATTGTAAAATGTTCATTTTGCAGCTAGTGCCCATTTTGAGTAATTTCTTAGAGGGATGATCCTGTGTGAGCTGGTGGAGTGATTTTTTTTCTACATAAAGCTCTTTAGTCAGGCTGGTTTTCGTGAAATACACATGAAGCTTCACCAGCTCCTGTGGGTGTGGGATCCATGTGACATGTGACATTGCATCCATGTCCACCTGGGATAATGATTTTGCAGGTACCCCGAGAGGCCCTTGAGTTTGCCGGAATGTCGATTAACTTCCGTTCCGGCAAATTCGGGTACTCCATATGTCCTATTTTCAGCAAACGTCATGCTGAAATTTTCCGTGAATTTTAGCATGACTTTGCTAAAAATAGGACATATGGGGTACTTGTGACTAATGCATGGGCCGGGGTATCGTAGTAGTTAATTAAGTAGGATCAAGTGCCTCGGCGTACTTGTGACTAATGCATGGCTTTTAGGGTGCCTCGGTGTCGATAAAAACCGAAATGATGAAAGCTTAGGCTTTTAGGGTGCCTCGGCGTCGAAAAACCCTCAATGATAAAAGCTTAGATTTTAGGATGCCTCGGTGTCGACAAACCCTAAATGATGAGACCATGATCTTGTTCCTTGACAATAACCAACTTTTTGACCAAACTTTGTTTCTATTTAGAGAGAAACATGGCCCACAACGATGAGGCCGGGGGTTCGGGCGGCAAGGCATTCTGGGAGCTGTCCTAGGAGATGGAGGAACAACCTCACTTGTATGAGGCCGCCGCCTTCCCCACCGATCCTGAGACCACTGATGGTGCCGCCGAGGATGACCACACTGATGCCACCACTGATGGTGCCACCGAGGATGCCACCACTGATGATGGCAGCGCCCGCACAGATGGCAGCCAACCGAAGAGGCAACGGAAGGACCGGCGCCCGATCGTGCTCCTCACCCTCAAGGAGGAAGTTACTGAAGTGGACTCCAACGGGAATCCAATGGTGCCCGAACGAATAGTCAAGGGGTACTCGCTTCTGCTCGGGTGCATTGTCCGGAGCATCGTCTCGATCAACACCGAGAACCTGAGGCATCCTGACCGAGGGAATTTGCGCCACCTCCTCTTCACGAAGCTGCACGAACGATACAAGTTCCCCGCTGAATTTGCAAACACAAGCCTCAAAGGGAATAAAGTGAACAATGCTGCCCTCACGAAGATGAGCAAGGCCCTGTCTACTTGGAAAAGCAATGTGAAGACAATGATCGAGAAAGGTGAGAGTTATCAGAAGATCAAGGAGAAAAATCCTTCGATCACCGAAGATGACTACAACGACTTCAAGATCAATTGCTCGAGCACCGCAAGCTCCCAATCAAGTGAGTGGGGGAAACAAATGCGGGAGCTGAACATAGGGGAACACACACTCGGTCCCGGCGGTTACAGAGTGGCGGAGCCTATATGGGACAAGGAGGAGGCGGACCGTGCCGAGCAAGGCCTACCGCCCCTCTTCGAGAATACAGCGGTAACAAGCAGACCAGGAACTTTGTCATGGCCCGGTACAAGAAGGACCCGAAAACAAAGGAGCTTACCACGGATCCGAAGACCAGGGAGCTTGAGCTTGTTCTGGTAAGGAATACACCCCCGCGTAATTAGCTCCATATGGTTGCATTCTAATTAATGAAGCCAAATTTCTAAATGGTTCACATTCCTTCCGCAGGCGACTGAAAGCAGTAGCGCGGGGTCGACTAAGAACAACCCTTGGGACACCACTCTAAATAGGGCGTTGAATGTAATGAAGAACAAGGATAAGCTCAGTAAGCCGACGTCAGCTGGTCGTGTGGCCGGCAAAGGCTTGTCGACAACATGGGGGTCATACTATACAGCTGGTGTGCGGAAGGAGAAAAAGACCAGCTCGGAAAGCCAGGCGCGAGAGGTTCAAGAACTCAAGGCACAGGTGGCGCGGATTCCGGAGATTGTCCAAGAGCAAGTGGAACAACGACTCGGAGCGACGATCACCGCCCTTGTGCCTAGCTTGATCTCGGGGTTGAGTGCGTGGATTGCGGGCGGCCAACAGGGGCAGCCCCCGATTCCTAGCTTCACGGCCAGCAACTCGCATAATGCGATGGCGGGGCCATTGGTGCCTCCGGCGGAGGCGGCATTGGTGTCTCCGACGCCGGCACGGGAGCTTAATGCACCAGGGTGTACGCCGGCCGGCACCTCTTCAGCAAGCGGCCCCTCTGTCAACTGCACGCCCGCCGTTGGCGATGCGTCGACATTAGCCGAGCTCGACGCCATCATCACGGTAACTAATTAAGCCTCTCTCGGCCGAGGACTTCATCTCCTTGCCTTTGACTGGGCATCCCTGACGCCCTACATGTTTTCGCAGGGCACCGCCGATGTTCCGTGCACTCTCCTCCACTTCATGAACAACGAGTTGGTCGATGTCGCCAAGGGCAAAATCGTTCAGCCGGGCAACCCCTTGTTCCACGGTACCCAGATGCCACCCAACTTGTTTAGGGTTCAACTGGTTCGGGTGCTGCCAGGCTGCGACGACTTGTTACCTCCGATTCGACCCGTCGGGGCCGACGATGAAGACGTGATGACCCTCAGCGCTTGCCTGAGCTGGCCCCTGCTTTGGCCGAAGAGCCAGACTCGTTTGGGGGCGGGAGACACCACCCCAAAGACAACACCGCCAGTCGTGCCGATGCCAAGTCGGCCCCATGGCAAGACCGCCGTAACGATGCCGGACATCCCTATGCCACTGGAACCAAACATGCATATGGCACAGGATCAGAACGACGACGACGACGACGATGATACATTTGGCAACGTCGATCACTACTTTGCCGATCATGGGTACGATGGCGACTTCATGGGGCCTCCTTCTCAAGAACCAAACACAACAAAAGACGTGTGCGATCTAGCTGGTACCGCGGAGAAGCCAAGTTGCAATAGGCGTCGTCTGGCGTTCAGCTCTCAGGAGACGCCTCCAGCTGCCGACTTCACCGAGCCTCAGATAGGCGAGGTGCGAAATATGATCAGCCCCAACACACTCAAGAAGGCGGTCTGTGAGCAGAACTCAGTCCCATTACAGGAGAAGAAGAAGGCACGCAAAAGAAAGACTAAGAAGGGTGCGAGCCAGCCGGCACCGAGTACGATCCGTGCTCAGGACGGGCCACCTTCACCGCAGGATATCTCGAGGAGGGTGCATGTGGCGGGTAGGGCGATGCTACCAACAAATATGCTCAATGCTGCAACCGGTGCTATGCGGAGTCTGCATGACAGTGTTCTTGCTTTGGAGAAGCGGCGTCTTAGAGAGAAGGATGTGGCATACCCGGTTTTCGCGGCCAAGGTGCCAGAGGGCAAGGGCTTTGTGGATAACTCCATCGGGCGTACGATCGTCATGCGTTTTGATGACATCCACGCTATGTTGAACCTTCATCCGCTGCACTACACCTTCGTTCGGCTATTTTCGCTGAGTATGGAGATGCGGATCATTCGCGACAAGACCCCGGACATCGTGATAGTCGACCCCTTCTACATGCGTGCCAAGATCTTGGGCAGCGCTGGGGAACGACAAGTCGCGAGTTCTTACCTCGAAGGCGTCATTCTGGCAAACCAAGATAACGATAACTTCCTCGTGCCTTACTTTCCCGAGTAAGTCCTCCCCTCAACCGGCCCGTAACATATGAATTCTTACATTTCGATCGTTTTTCTTTTAACATTCCGTGTTTTCTGCAGTGACACACGTTGCACGCTCATCCTCCTAAGCCCCAAATATTCCATGGCCACATATTTCGACCCGGACCGTCAGTCGAACGTAGACTACACAAATGTCAAGAAGGTTCTTGATGATGTTCTCCCCGGCTACGCCAAATCTGGAGGCACCTTCACCAGGCCTATTCGTAAGTACGACAAGCACGTCTTCTCCCACAATACGATGTTCTGCTGCGTCAAGCAGCCGCCTGGCGGTCAGAAGGGTGCCTACTATGCCATCCATCACATGCGGGCGATCGTACGGGACCATCATCAACTTCTGCTACCGAGTAAACTCAAAGATTGGGCAAAGAGCGTGTCGGCAATCCAGGACACGAACCTCCGATAAGAATTCTTTCGCATCCAGCCGGAGTTTGCGGAAATCATCCATCAAGATGTCCTTCGTACCTCGGGGCAGTTCTACCTCAATAATCAACCGTCCAACAGTGACATCGACACAATGCTACAAATGCAAGCTGGCAACGACCGTTATTTCATGACTCCCACGATAGACGGCGGCTTCATCCACGCTCGGGTCCCTTGAGTCGAGTCGAAAGCAGTGATGCTGTGTCTAGTTCTGAAACATCGATTGGCTCATGTTGTAATTAAACTTTAATGAACTTGTAGTATGTCTCTTTGGTTTCGAGAGTCGTTCAACTTAGATGTAATCGATGCTATTAATGTCTTGCTTTTCTCTTCCAATCGTTCTGTTGCATACTTATATATTGCTTATGTATTGTCTGTGAATTGGTACTAACATTTCGTTTGGCTAGTGCATAGCGATGCCGACGTATGTCGTGTACAAGGGTAAGGTTCCCGGAGTCTACGATGACTGGGAGGAGTGTCGGAGAAAGGTTCACCGATTCAGCGGTAACAGTTACAAAGGGTACACCACTAGGGCCGAGGCCGAATCTAGATACGCCCTCTATCTAGCGGGAGAGGGGAGGGAGTGTTGGAGGAACCGGATGAAGACGAGTTTCATCGTGATGATGCTCATCGTGATGACCGCAGCTCTCTTCTATGTGATGGTAGTTTAGATGATCGATATCGACTTGTAATGTGAAGACAAACTCGCTACTCGCGGTCTCAAGACTTGTAATATAATGTTCTATCTTTGTTCGGTCTTTTCAATTCGGAGACTAGTATGATGAATTGTATTCGGAGACTAATATGATGAATTGTATTCAAAGACTAATCTTCTATTGTATTCGATGAATCTGTTGTTGATGTGTGCTGTCTATATTTTGTCAAATTATACATTTTGTAACCTGTGCAAAAAACAGAAAATAAAAAATAAAAAAACCTAATATTCATACTAATGGCGCATCACATGACAGTGCGCCATTAGGATGACAGTGCATACTAATGGCGCATCACTGGGCAGTGCGCCATTAGTATGCCGCGGTTACTAATGGCGCATCCAGTGGTGGTGCGCCATTAGTATGCCAAAGCACCTGGGTATACATGGCCCCTGGGAGGCATACTAATGGCGCACCCTGGCCTATACTAATGGCGCACCCGCGGTGCGCCATTAGTATACCAGATACTAACGGCACACCAGGTGGTGCGCCATTAGTAAAAATTACTAATGGCGTGCTATCAATGACGCACCACAGATGCGCAATTAATGGCCATATTAGGTGCGCCATTAGTAGGGGTTTTTCTAGTAGTGAGCGTCGCGACAAGGAGAAGGCCCAGGAGGGTGGCGGAGGATCCGGCAAGAAGCGTCCCGCCCGGGGAGGGCGCCGTGGCAAGGCCAAGCAGCGGCAAGGAGACAGGCCCCCCCGTGGCCGCGACAAGGACGAAGACGAAGATGAAGACGATGAGATAGATGAGGATGAGACCGACGAGCAGGAGTTTCAAAAAGCGACGGAGTTTTGTGCATAGACGGTGGTGCTTCTCTGCACACCTCGCACCGCCAACTCAAACAGTGGGTGCGGGAGGTGAATGCAGCAGAGCCGTCAGTCGAGTCGCGCAAACCCCTGAAGTGGTCTAGCACGCCCATCATCTTTGATGTTGAGGATCACCCTGATCGCATCACTGTGGTCGGGTGCTTGCCGATGTTAGTTTCGCCAACCATCCGCAACCTCAAGGTTACAAAGATGCTGGTTGACGGCGGGGCCGGCCTGAATCTGATCTCTTCCGCGGTACTCTGGAAGCTCCAGATCCCCGACAGCGAGCTCGAAGAGACTGGCACCTTTCAAGGAATTAATGCAGGAAGGAGTAAGCCGAAGGGGAAGATCACGCTGCCAGTAACATTTGGCAGCGAGCTGAATTTCAGGACAGAGAGAGTCACATTTGACGTTGCTGATTTCCCATTGCCTTACAATGGGATACTTGGCCGTCTAGCGCTTGCCAAGTTCATGGCAGCCTCTCACTACGCCTACAATGTGCTCAAGATGCCCGGTCCGATAAGTGTCATTTCTGTCCACGGCGACAAGAAGGATGCACTTATCTGTACCGACAAGATCTACCGGGAAGCAGTAGCCGCAGCAGAACGCAAACCACTTGCCGCTGAAGCTCCCGGGGGGAAGAAGAAGACCAAGTCCGGCAAGAGTAGCTCTGATGCTCACTCCGGCAAGCGCACCTCTTCGGAGTGCTGCGCTACCGTCGAGGACGCACCATCGAGCTCCACCGGCAAGTGCAAGAAAGCGAAGACAGCATCACTAGAGACCAAGAAAGTGGCCGCCAAGGAGGACGACACTGGTGGTACCTTCACCATCAGTGCCACGCTTGACCCTAAATAGGAAAGCGCGCTCATTGCTTTCCTGCGGGCGAATGTCGATGTGTTTGCATGGCAACCATCTGACATCCCCGGTGTTCCCAGGAAAGTAATTGAGCACCACCTAGCCGTTTGTCCTCACGCGCGGCCCGTCAAGCAGAGAGTTAGGAAGCAAGCGGTGGAACGCCAGGAGTTCATTGTAGAAGAAATCAAGAAGTTGGAAGCAGCAGGCCTTGTCCGAGGAGTACTCCATCCAACGTGGTTAGCCAATCTAGTAGTTGTGCGCAAGGCGAACGGGAAGTGGAGGCTTTGTATTGACTTCACTGATGTTAATAAAGCTTGTCCCAAAGATCCATTTCCCTTGCCGCGCATTGACCAGATTGTCGACTCCACGGCAGGATGTGATCTGCTTTCATTTCTTGATGCATACTCAGGATATCATCAGATCTTCATGGCAGAAGAGGATGAAGAGAAAACCGCATTCATTACTCCATGTGGCACGTACTGCTTTGTACGGATGCCTTTCGGACTAAAGAATGCTGGTTCCACATTTGCAAGGGTAGTCAGTCATGCTCTTGAGCCACAGCTACACAGAAATGTAGAAGCTTACATGGATGACATAGTGGTCAAGAGCAAGGACAGAGAAACTTTGATCCAAGATTTGGATGAGACTTATGCAAATCTGCGCAAGATCAATCTCAAGTTGAACCCCGAGAAGTGTGTGTTTGGAGTTCCTTCCGGCAAGCTTCTCGGGTTCTTTGTGTCCCAGAGGGGGATCGAAGCCAATCCCGACAAGATCAAGGCCATCGAGCAGATCGAAGCACTGAAGCGCGTCAAGGATGTGCAGAAGCTTGCCGGTTGTGTAGCTGCTCTCAGTAGGTTCATCTCTAAGTCCGCGGAGCGCGCCCTACCGTTTTTCAAAATCTTGAAAAAGGTAGGTCCAATGAAATGGACTCCGGAAGCGGAGGCTGCGCTCCAGGATTTGAAGAGGTACCTATCTACTACTCCAACGCTTGTCGCACCTAAGCCACAAGAAAAGTTGCTGCTGTATCTAGCGGCAACCAATCAAGTGGTTAGTGCTGCGTTAGTGGCGGAGAGAGAGGCGGATGATGAGCCAGTGGCCGCGGCAAGCACATCCAGCGACAAGCAGGGGGCTTCTCCGACAAGCTCTGGTCCCGACAAGGATGAATCAGTACAGCCACAAGGAGAGAAACAGAAGAAGATGGTGCAGCGCCCAGTTTACTTTGTCAGTTCCCTTCTGCAAGGGGCTAGATCAAGGTACTCTAGTGTGCAAAAGTTGCTTTTCGGCCTACTCATGGCCTCGAGAAAGCTGCGCCATTACTTTCAAGCACATGAGATCACAGTCGTCACTCGCTTTCCATTGAAGAGGATATTGCAGAATCCAGAAGCAACAGGCAGGATTGTTGAGTGGGCACTGGAATTGTCAAGCTTCTCCTCAAGTTTGAGAGTACCTCAACTATACAGAGCCGAGCATTGGCAGAATTTATAGCAGAATGGACACCAACACCTGATGAAGAAACTCCGGAGATGAGCAACCCCGTCAAGGAGGCAAGCAAAGAATGGATCATGTACTTTGACGGTGCCTTCTCGCTGCAAGGCGCCGGTGCGGGTGTGTTACTTGTCGCACCCACCGGAGAGCACCTCAAGTATGTGGTACAGATGCACTTTCCCATGGAGCAAGCAATGAACAATACTGCAGAGTATGAAGGGTTGCTTGCCGGACTCAGGATCGCAGCAGAGCTTGGGATCAAGAAACTCATTTTTAAAGGTGACTCGCAACTTGTCGTCCGTCAAGTAAACAAAGATTATCAGAGTCCGTTGATGGAGGCCTACATTGATGAAGTGAGGAAGCTGGAAGAGCATTTTGACGGCCTGCAGATGGAACATGTTCTGAGAGCTCAGAACGACATTGCAGATGGCCTGTCAAAATGCGCCGCACTTAAGTTACCTGTGGAACCTGGGATTTTTGTGCTCAAGCTGATTCAACCATCCGTGACACCATCAACTGGACAGGGCAAGAAGAGTAAGTTGGTTACTGGCGATTAATTTCCGGCAGAGCTCCCCGAAGCAGCCGCCAAGAAGGTCCCCAGGATCAACACAAAGAGTGCTGAGGGGCAGTCTGCTCCGACAAGCCCCAGGGTTTGTTTCGTTGAAGCAGACGCTCCCGACAAGTTGTCTCCCGACACGCTTGCTGGGGAGCATCATGCTCCGGCTGAATCACAGATTCTTGCCGTGGAAGCAGATGTTCCCGCAGCAGGATTTGCGCCTTTAGTCCTTGTCGTCGAGCCACAAGCTCCGGCATGGGCACAACAGATCGTCCATTTCCTCCAAACGGGAGAACTTCCCGAAGAGCAAGAAGAAGCAGAAAGAGTAGCCCGGCAATCAAGTATGTACCAGTTTGTCGATGACACACTGTACGGAAGAAGATTCAACGGAGTGAAATTGAAGTGCATTACCCGGGAAGAAGGACAGGAGCTGTTGGCGGAGATACATCGAGGCATATGTGGTCACCACATTGGCGCAAGAGCACTTACCGGCAAAGCCTTCCGGCAAGGCTTCTTTTGGCAGACAGCCCTCCAGGATGCAACTGCACAAGTAACCAAGTGTGAAGCGTGCCAGTTCCACTCCAAGCAGATACATCAACCAACTCAAGCTCTCCAAACAATCCCTCTCTCATGGCCATTCTCAGTCTAGGGGCTCGATATACTAGGCCCTTTCCCCCGAGCTGTCGGGGGCTTTGAGTACTTGTACATGGCGATCGACAAGTTCACAAAGTGGCCGGAGGTGGAAGCAGTGAGGAAGGTGACAGCACAGTCAGCAGTCAAGTTCTTCAGGTCAATTGTTTGCCGTTTCGGAGTCCCTAACAGGATCATTACCGACAATGGCACACAATTCACGAGCCGCACCTTCATGCAATACGTCCAAGATCTTGGCACCAAGATTTGCTTCGCCTCTGTTGCTCACCCGAGAAGCAACGATCAGGCGGAGAGGGCAAACGCTGAAGTGCTGCGCAGGCTCAAGACCAGAACTTTCGACCGGCTGCACAAGTGCGGAAGAAATTGGATTGAGGAGTTGCCGGTGGTTCTTTGGTCGATCAGGATGACGCCAAATCGAGCCACCGGCCAGACACCTTTTGCTCTCGTCTACGGAGCAGAAGAAGTTCTCCCCACGGAACTCGTATATGGATCGCCTTGAGTGCTCGCTTATGATGAGCTTGAGCAAGAGCAGCTGCGGCAAGATGACGCGCTGCTCCTCGAGGAGGATCGTCTTCAGGTTGCTGTACGAGCTGCTCGCTACTAGCAAGCTTTGCGCCGCTACCATAGCCACAAAGTTAATGCCAGAAGCTTCAAGGAAGGCGACCTTGTTCTTCGGCGGGTTCAATCTGCCAAGAGTTCCAACAAGTTGACGCCGAAGTGGGAAGGCCCTTATCGGGTAAAGCGAGTCACTAGGCCCGGCCCTGTCCGCCTTGAGACCGAAGATGGCTTTCCGGTGAGCAACTCCTGGAACATAGAGCTTCTTCGCAAGTTTTACCCATAAGGCGCGGTTGCCGGAACCCGTTCCGGCAACCACCTTTTGTACGAGCCTTGCCGCTGTTGCATGTAACCCTTTGTACAAAGCCGGGCGCAGACCCCGTGCATAAATAAAGATCATCTGCGATGCAAAAGTTGTCAAATTTCATGTTGTTTTCTTTTTCGCATGTATAAACTGACATTTTGTGCAGAACTAACCCCCGGTAAGCAATAACGAGCCTTAAGGCTCCATATCTTTATATTCTCTTCTTTCTTTTTCTTGAAAAGAAGATTCCTCCGCCCAAAAGTTCACCGGGGGGGGGGGGGAAGGAGAGGATAAAGGCGTTGGCCAGGCGTCGTTCAAGGAAATATAGCCTTGCCGGGACACAGACGACAGAAAAAGCTAAGTTACCAAAGTTTGAGCACAACCAGTTTTAAATTTTCAAGTTATCCTCCTTGAACGACCGTGCTTTGTATGGAAAACCTATGCGCGGAGGAACCGGCTCGTGGCTAGTTGCGCCCTTACTTTGTTTCGAGTCCGCTCAACAATGAAGTGTGCTACGACTAGTCCCGACAAGGTTTCTTGCCGGAGGCAACACCGCCGGCAGGCTGCTGACGTTCCACACTCAGCGCTTGCGGCAAGTGTGCTTGCGCCGGCAAGTTCCCTAAAAGCGTAGGGTAAAAACATACAAGGGATGGAACCAAGTAAAGGAGATAACATAGCAAGCATTGCCGAAAATAAACTTATATTACAATAAATAACTTGCCACGCTCTAATGGATTGTTCCTATGACATATCTAGCAGCGGCACGAAAAAGGAGGAAAAGGGCGGCCTAATCTACACGATCGCCGTCGACCCTGTTGACTTCATTGACCTTGTCCATGATGGGTGCGACAATGGCTTTGAGCTCTTCAAGATCAGCACCCACCGGCAGCTTCTTGAGGACGCGGCTGAGGTCGAGGCCCGGGTTGCGGAAGAGTATCTTCACCAACACCTTCTCCAAGACCTTGGCGCAGATGGCGCGCGACTCGACAGCCAACCTCTTCGGGATCCTTTCCCGGAGCTGCTGGAGAGCCGTCGCCACACCCTTGAAGAACAAAGTAAGCTTGGCGCTGGGCTGGAGGTTCTCATCGGTGGAGTACCCGAAGCCCGCCAAGTCCAGCTGCTCTAGTTCCTCATGGATCGTTGCAGCGATGTTGACGAGGCCCTCCGTCCAGAGCTCCACTGTAGCCCTAAAGGTGTTTTGAGTCTCAGCGGCCCTCGTCAATAGCTCCTCGTTGCCCTTGATCTCTTTCTTCAATTCATCTTCCCGCCTCTTGGCGCCCTCCAGCGTCTCCGTCAAGGTGGCTAGCTTCAGTTCGAGATCAGCACTCGAGTCCTTGGCGGCGTTCAGCTCTCTGGTCCTGTCGGCGAGTTGGACTTGCAGATCGCCATGGGCAAGGGCATCCTTCTCGCGTTCGCGCTGGAGTGCGGCAAGCTCTTCATTCTTCCCTTTCATGTCCGCCTCCAGCTGCGTCACCCTCACTTCTAGTTCCTTCTTGGCGGCTTCGGCAGCTGCGGCGGCATCCTTCGCCTCCTTGAGCGCCCCGCCAAGTGATTGCTCCCGTGGGTCGAGCTCCTCCTCGTGGCTGTCCAGATTAACCTTCTTCTGCGTCAGCTCACCTTCCCGCCTAGATAGCTCCTCGGCGGCGAGCCTCTGCTGCTCTTCGGCCTCAGCCTTTTCCAGGATGAATGCCTTCTTTGCCTCGTCAAGTTGTGCCCTCTCATCCGCAATGGATCGGAGGGCCTCCTGGTTGCGGACCTTGAGCTCCTCTGCATGCTTCTCTATGTCAACTCCTGCCCGCGCGACAAGCGCTTCCCGGGACTCAAGCTTCGCTTGGCGGGCGCGGTAGAGTGACACCTACTTTCGGAGCAACTGCTCCTCCTCGGACTCGCCGCTGCTGCTGCTTGGCGCGTCGACCACTGCTAGCCCAGCAGAGGCGAGTACTTCCTCATCAAACTCCTCTCCTTCAACCGGTGCCCTGGAGCTCGACGCCCAGGGAAGCTTGATGTATACACCCTTGCCGGCCTTCAAATAGGCGCCTGGCTGGGGCTCCTCGGAGCCCGGCGCTGCATCAGTGGCGGAGGGGTCGGCGGACGGTGTAGCGCCTTGCGCTCCTGCGCCCTCCGGGTCGTCAGTACGGTCGCCGGGCCCCTCGCCAGCTCCTGCGCCCGCAGCCTTGGCGGCTTCTTCGTCGGCGGGTTCATCAGCACCGGCCTCTTCCTCGTCAGCGGTGGCGTCTTTAGTGTTGCCGCGTGCGCCTTCCTCACCGGTGGCCTCAATCTCCATCGTGTCTGTGAGAGGGGGATCTGAAGACAGGAAGAGGAAGGAAAAAGTCAAGCAAATATCCAAAAAGAAGATCAGAAAAAGAAAAACCCAAGGAAGAATTTCTGACAAGGAGCGTTACCTGTGCTGGGCTCCTTGGCCATGGGCTCCGTCACCAGGGGCTCACTGGTTCCGTCCCTTGCCGAGGACCCCTCCCTTGCCGGGGAGCGCTCCCTTGTCGGAGAATCACCCCTTGGCGGCGTAGTCGAAGCAGATTGCACTTCCGGAGCGGCCTCTGGTTGCTCCTGATGGGCCTGTTCTGCTCCTACACAAATGCGCGCCCTACCACGAGAAGTGAACAAATAACTTACACTGGGGGCTGCGCTGGGGGCCGCTGCGAGGAGAAGGAATCGGGTCCGTCAAGGTGGTCTCGGACGTGTCTTCTGCCATCACAGCAGGATCATCCTCGACGATAACCACGGGGACCTTGGCCCTCCTCGCCGCTCTCTCGGCCAGAGTCCTGAAATGGAACAGGGATCAGGGAGAAGAAGATCAGATACAAGACAAGAAGCAGCAAAGAATCGAAGAAATACAAGTACAGCAAGAAGAAAGTCTTACTCCTCCTCCTCTTCTTCCTCCTCGTCAGAGCTCAATGCGGAGAGGTCGAAGTCTGGTATCCTCTCTTCGCGGCGAGGAGGAGGAGTAGGCTCCCTTGGATGCTTGGCGGAGGCTACGGCAGGGTTGGTTGTGGCGGCCCGGGAAGACCCAGCTCCAGTTGTCGGTGCGGCTTGCGGTGCTCCCGCGGCAATGGTGCTTGCCGCGGTGGAGCGTGTCCCGCGGCGCTCGTGTCTCCAGTCCTACGGAGGCGCCTTCTTGGTTGCGCCGGGGGCTGCGCTGGGGTCCCGCCTGCGGCAAGCTGCTCAAAGAAGGCTGGCCGCTTGCACCCCAGGCAGGCTCGCTCGCTTCGGCTTCGGGATCCCCCTCGCCAACGGCCCCTCCGGCAAGGTCCTCTCGGTCGGCGAGGCTTGCCGCCTCGGCCGCCTCTGCCTCCTCCAGCGTGAAGCCATGCCTGCGGCGGCAGCTGCCGCCGCCTCTTTAGCCCTAGTGGCGATGTACCGCATCTCGTCGTCGGTGGTGTCGCGGGTGAGGAGCTTCTTCTCGTCGGCGTTTTTGGCCACCTCCGCCAGGCTGTCGAAGAATTGCCGCACGACGTCGTCGCCGGGCTCCTGCCAAGTCAGGAGAACTCCGTGCGAGTCGCACTCCAGCATCATTGCACGGATGCGATCAAGACCGGAGTTATTGCATAGTGGGATGACGCCCTGTGGCAGCCTGAACCACTCCGGGTGGTGGGCGTCGTGCTTGAATAGCTCATTCAGCATCCCGTCAAGCTCCAGAACCGTGAAGCTGAAGTTGAGGCCCGGGCGCAGCCTCATGATATCTGCCGGGCCGCCAGATAGCCAGGCAGGCCTCCCCCTCTCCTGCAGAGGGGCGATGCGACGGTGAAGGAAATCCGCGCCAACGGTCCCGACTGTGAGCCCGGCAAGCCTGAGCCGCAGAATCCGGGTGGTGGCGATCTTCAGCTTGGCGTCGTCCGCCCCCAGAGCGCTCCAGTCGCCGCCACGCACCACTCGGGTCTGGTGCAAGGTGGTGAAGGGCTGCGGATCTGCGTCAGCAATCCAACACCATCCAGCCCTCCATTCGTCCCATTTGCTACGGAGCTCCCCCTCCAGATACACCACTTTCTTGCCAACCCTTGAGATCCAGGAGACCCCGCCCGACAAGGTCTCTCCTTTCTCGACCCGGGGAATGAAGTAATGGCAGAACAGAGCAACATTGGGGTAGATCCCGACGAAGTTCTCGCAAAGATGCGCGAACACCGCCATTGTCAGAACGGCGTTGGGGGTGAAGTCAAGGAGGTGGAGGCCGTAGGTATTCATGACATCGCAGAAGAAATTGGAAAAGGGCGGGCAGAGCCCGCAATAGAAGAACACCAGAAAGAAATGGTACCCTTTTGGGCACCGCTTCGAAGTGGAGGCTTCGGCGGAGAGCACCGGTGTGCGCGGATGCGCCTGCGTCTCCGTCGACCAAAAGTGGTAGAACTCCTCCCGCAACGCCTTTGGGGTG
>NC_041389.1:63022141-63025663 GCF_002162155.2 Triticum dicoccoides | reverse complement strand
GCGCATCATCTCGAGTCGCAGCGCCTCGGCCGACTTCTCGACCTTCCCGGTCTTCGGGGCCATGGCGGAAGCGGCGGGGGAGCGCAGAGGCGGTGGCGACGACGGCGGCGACGAGCGGCGGAGTGCTGCTCTCTTTTGGCTTGGGAAGTGGAGGGGAGCGGCGGAGCTTTCGGAGGAAGGAACTACAAGTGGCGAAGGTGGGGGAACGGCCCTGTTTCCTCTGCTTATAAACAGGGGGGCGAACGTTACGCATTTCCTGATTAAAGAATTTCCCACGATCTCTCCCACGATGCTGCAATTGACGCATGCCGTTACGGGAGAGCGTGGGGGATACGGAGTCAGATTTGGTTTGGGCCCAGGCCGCGCATGCCCGTGCCCTGTTTTGGGCCTGGCCCAACAGCGCTCGGCACCGTGTATGGCCCAGGCCCGGGGGCTCCTGTCGGTGTACTAAAGTAGGGGTACCTTAGTACCCCGAACTTGTGCACGGGCAGTCGCAGCGTCCCCGCGGCAAGCCTTGCCGGGCGCCCGCCAAGATCCTCCGTCATTCCTATCTGTGCCATTCAAGAACAAAGTGTTTGACTGTGAAGACAAGACCCCGACAAGAGGAGCTTGCCGGGAAAGACAAGGCCCCGGCAAGAGGAGCTTGCCGGGAAGGCCAACCAAGGCATTTCCAAGAGACTTGCTGCGACGCGCCGCGCGTCCCGGCAAGACCCGACGAGCGACAAGCTCGCGGGTGCGACAAAGCAGCGACCACGGCAAGGCACTTGCCGTGGCGAAGCCACCACTTTGCGCCCACGCTCCAGCGCATCCGATGACGTGTCGCCGCAGGATCGTTCCTGGTGCACGTGGCGGGTAGCTGTGCAGCCAAGCGGTGCGAGGCGGCGAGTGGTGATGACTAGAAGGCCATCATGGCGATCGGTGGCGCCCCTAACGGTCGTTTCTTACACTGTTTGGGCGACCGGACGGGCATTAAATGCCCTTGTCACCTGCCGTCAGAGTTAGGTAGGGGGACTGTTGATAGCGGTTGTACCAACCCCCGTTTTTACTTTTTTTACCCCTCTCTCTGTGTTGCCACCTGTCGGTGACCCCTTTAGACTATAAAAAGGAGGCCCATGCGCACGTAGAGGGGGTTGGACACATTCGAAACCACAACACACCTACGCTCTTGAGCAAGAACAGAATAGAAACACAAAGCAGCAGTAGGAGTTTTATCCCTCCGGGGAGCTCCGAAGCTGGGTAAAATCCCTCACGTGTTCGACCTCGATCTGCTCTTTGTGCGCCCTCCGCTCCCTGCCGGACCGAAAAGGGGCCCTGCCCCATAGGTGCTCGTTTCCCACGACAAAACCTTATGTTCAAGTTGTTAAACAGCAAGTTAAAGAGCACCAAGAGAATCTACACGAAATTCTAGTCAAGTTAAATATAAAGTTCATTAGATTCGGAGCTACGGCCTAGAAGATATGAGCTAAACAAGTTAAACATGGCATTGATGCAAATTGCACCCAAACATCAAGCAAAAACACCAAAACAAGTATGCAACATGATAATATGAAGCTACATGCAAAATCAAGCAAGTTTCATATAGAGCACACTCAAAACGGAGCAACGGTGCAACACATACACTCTATACAAGCCATAGCAATAATCTGTCCATAACAGCAACTAGGCATATTGCAAGCATCAAAACATCATGGTACAGCACCCCAACATAATAGCAAAACGCATGGGCATGAAGTACAGGTAAAGCATAACAAAACATGAACACTGAGCTATCTCCAGAAACAACTAGAACATGCTCAAAATGACATGGTAAGATTGCAAATAATAACAGTTTCAGACTTTAGCAGGAATAACATCAGGTTGCAATGTTTAGAGCAAGCAAACAACATGTTACAGGAACATATCATGGCAAACAAAGGCATGGCATGAAACTACTTGATGCATAGAACAACAGTCCCTTACTGACCATGAGCCAAAAGGGCACGGAAAATATGATGGCACCCATGTAAACATGGCAAGTTATATTACAGATTCAAACATGGCAGGAACAACAATAAGTAGGCATGTTGGTGAGCTTGAACCACTCACCACAGAGAAATACCTGGCATGGCAAGGTACCCAACAGTAAGAAGGCATGTTTATGAAGCTAAGCATGGCAAGAGCAAGTTCATAGGATGCATGGATCACTAGGAAAACACATGGGAAATAGTGAACTTAATGCTAACAGGCTGATAGCAACATTTTCAAGCAACTTTGGAGCAAGATATGAGTAATCTACAGCAAGCTATAAATGCTACCAGGGGCATGGATGGATAGAGCATGACATGTAGATCAAAACATATTTATAGAGCATCTCCAGATTATGCATAGAATGATTAGTAGCAAGATGTTTACATAGCAACAAAATATAACAGAATCTGTCTAGCAAAACAGCAACAACAAGTACCCTCCTTAACAAGCTCGATTCACTCACCACAAGTCATTTCATGACAAGATAAGCATAGAATCACCAAGAAGACATGTTTGTGAAACAAACCAAGTCAAGAACAAGTCCATAGCATGCAAGGATCAACTATAGCAAGCTTGGCCATATTGAATAACATGTAAACAATCTGCCAGGAAACATTTTGAAGCAAAAGTAAAGAACCAAAATGACATGCTAGACTACTCCATAATTGCAAACAAGGGCATGAATGGATAGATAATAACCATAT
Source organism: Triticum dicoccoides (assembly GCF_002162155.2). NCBI lineage: Eukaryota > Viridiplantae > Streptophyta > Magnoliopsida > Poales > Poaceae > Triticum > Triticum dicoccoides. Next base: position 63,022,952 of record NC_041389.1, on the reverse strand, counting down.
GTTCAAAACACCCATACTTAAGTATCTCAACAAATGCATGGATCTCTCTGTAGCATCAAGTTTACATGGCATCAAAATAACAGCAGAACAGGGACTAAAATCAGCAATATGACGAAGCCTAGTTTGCATGCTTGTGCTAGTCACCACATTGATCACAAAAATACATGGCATACACCCCTGGAAAGATGGAATGGCATAGATCAAAACACATGAAGACATCAACTTCATAGGATGCACACATCAATCATGGCAAAAATGACAAATGAGCAAGTTATAACAGTTTCAGCAGATTAACATCAACAGGCACTCTTCAACAGCATTTCGGGCATCAAGATGAGCTCAAATGAAAATGATGCAATGAAATGAAATGAAGTACTCGTCGAGTCGAACAATTTGACATATTACACGCATGAAACGGAGCTACGGATGCAGAGATACAATGCGATGAACATGGCATGATAAAGTAATTATTTCGGGGACTTCGAAAATTTTACCCCTCCGAGAGAAGTCAACGGGACGGCGGGATCCCGGACGGGCGCGGCCGTGTTTGGTTCGGGGGTTGGGTGGATCTCATCCACCCCGACCCGATCCGGCGGGGAGGCGGCTCCGGCGAGCTCGGTCACCGGCGACGGAGGAGATCCGACGGCGGAGAAGGCCGGGCGGCGCGGGGACGGAGGAGGAGGACGCGGCGCGGGGGATGGCTCGGCCCGGCGGAGAGCGGCGCCGGCTCGGGCCACGGGCGGCGGCAGGAGCGGCCGCGGCGCGCGGCGGGTGCCGGCGGCGGCGGACCGCATCGGCGGCGGCGGGCAGG
>NC_041389.1:62998922-63021611 GCF_002162155.2 Triticum dicoccoides | reverse complement strand
CGGGCTCGCGGGCCGGCGGCGGTGGGCGGCGGCGAACGACACGTGGCGGCGGAGGATTCGCTATGGCCGGCGGCGCGGACATGTCTGGCGCGACGCGGACATGTCCGGCGGCGGAGAGGAGCGGGGCTAGGGTTTGGACTGCGAGAATTTCGAGGGAGTCACATATTTATAGGTAGAGGGAGCTAGGAGAGTCCAAATGAGGAGCGGTTTTCGGCCACGCGATCATGATCGAACGACCGAGAAGATGGAGGGGAGTTTGCTGGGTTTTGGGCCACTTTGGAAGGGTGTTGGGCTGCAAGATAAAAGAGGCTTTTACGGTTACCCGGTTAACCGTTGGAATACCAAACGACCTCCAGATGGCACGAAACTTGACAGGTGGTCTACCGGTGCTATACCAAGGCCGCTTGGCAAACCTCGGGCCATTCCGAGAAATTTTAACACCCGCACAAGAGAAGAGGTCAAAAGGGACCGCCGGATGACGTAGCAGTGCCGGATTGCAAAAGGGACAACCACTACAAGAAATATGTCAACTTATGACCTTCTGTTAGTGACCCTCGAAGAATTGGTCATAAATTTATGACCATTTTAGACCAATTGGTCAAAAGCTGTCTGGGGGGCTCTAAACCCTAAACCATAACGACCATTTTGGTCAGAAAGGTCATAATTTCATTAGAGGAAATGGTCGTAAAGCTAGTAGCACTGTCCACTTCCTCATGCGTAGCTGATAACGACTAATATAAAATGGTCACTACACTTGAGTTTGAATGAATTAGGATGATTAGGCAGCCACCTCAGCAACCTCGCTTATGTGTCTCTGTCTAGGTGTCATTTTTGCTTGAGTTTTAATATTCAACAGATAGACGGGGGACACACTGATAGGCGGGACCCATTTGACAGATGGGGCCGAGCGCTTAATTCGCCCAAAAAAGATGCACGAGGCGGGACTCGAACCCACGACCTCGCGCTTGGTTGGCTCGCATGCTACCGCTGGGCTAGAGAGGGACAGTTGCTCGCATCTGGGAGTTTATCTATACATTATATAGAACTACGGCTCTTTGCAACACTGACAGGCGGGACCCATTTGACAGGTGGTTGAGCGAGCGTTTAATTCCCTAAAAAATATGCGCTAGCGGGGACTCGAACCCACGACCTCGCGTTGGGTTCGTTCGTTCATTACCGCTGGGCTAGAGTGAGATTGTTGCTAATGTGTGGGTAGTTTTCCATATAGTATATAAAACCACGGCTCTCATGTACCAGTGACAAGTGGGACCTTCCGACCAGGTGGCGGTGGGTTGCATCGAACAGATCAACACTTAGCATTTTTCTAGGTCTTCCGACCAGGTGGCGGCGGCGGCGGCGGAAGCAACCAGGTGACCTCGCCCACGGCCTCGCCGCAGGTGACCTCGCCCACGGCCTCGCCGCAGGTGACATCGCCCACGGCCTCGCGGCGGAAGCAACCAGCAGGGGGCGGAGGCGGGGGCGGGGCCGGCAGGGGGCGGAGGCGAGGCAGGGCATGGAGGCGGGGGGGGCGGCAGGGGCGTAGGTGACCGACGGTGGTGGGGGCTCGCCGAGCATGGGGGACTCGCCGCCGCCGCAAGCACACCTCCCGGTATGCACCCCTCACCTCTTCCCCCCTCTCCTCTCTAAGTAGTGGGAGATGGATTTCAGTCAGATGTGAGCATGGGGGACTCACCCGAGCAGTGGGAGATGGATTTCAGTCAGATGTTCTTCAGCATAGATGAATTTTGTTGATGCACCTTTAGTAGTTAGGAGATAGCTTGCTTGTTTGGTAGATAATGCATAGATGAATTTTCTTGATGTGCTGTTAGGAATTGTTCAGCTTGTTTGTTAAGAATTCTTCAGGCCTTGTGGTTAGGAAATTAGCATATAAAATTTTCTGGAATTTTAGCTTCCATTACTTCCATCCATTTTCATTAATTAATTTTGATGCACTGAAATTGATTTGCTAAGTTGCAACAATTTGTTGTCTTTGGCAGATGGACAGAAGCTGGATTAGAAAAGGAGTTAGAAAGTTTTCGAAAGAACATATGAATGGAGTTGATGATTTCATGGCATTTGTTCGGGCAAATTTTGCCAACGATGCTCACATTCTTTGCCCATGTTGTGAATGCCTCAACCGTCCAAGAATGGCTCAAGGAAGAGTGGATGATCATCTGCTTCTTAATGGGATGTCCAGCACATATGATAGATGGATATATCATGGAGAACCTTTATACAGACAACCTCAACATTTTGAAGCTGATACAGAGGCCCCTCATATGATGGGTGGTGGTGATGCTGGCATTGATTTCATGGAAAAGGTTTTGCGAGATAATGCTGTTTTGGAGGAAGAGGATGGGCATGAAGATGATAGGATTCCTGACCTATTGAAGGATTTGTACGATGCTGAAGATCGTGCTGATGGACAGAAACCATTGTTTGCTGAGGTGTTAGAGGAGGCGAAGCGCGCAGCTCATGAAGGGGGTAAATTTTCAAGATTTACCTTCACCGTGAAGTTACTCCACATCAAGTCTTTCTACCGGATTAGCAATGCCGCATTCAACGCAATACTCCGTCTTTTGAGCTTGCAATTCCCTGATAGTTGTGTTCCCAGATCTCATGATGAAGCATTGAGCATAATCCGCAGGCTGGGGTTAGGTTATGTGTCAATACATGTGTGCCCAAATAAGTGTGTCTTGTTTCGGAAGGATTTAGCAAAGCATGACAACTGTCCAAAATGCAATGCATCTAGGTGGAAAGATGCTGATGGGAAGAAGTCAATACCGGAGAAGGTACTGAGGCACTTTCCCTTGATACCAAGGCTGCAGCGGATGTTCATCTCGAAGAAATCATCGCGTGAGGTACAGTGGCACAAGCTGAAGAGGCAACCTGTGGACAATGAGCTGAGCCATCCAGCGGATGGAAAGGCATGGAAAGAGTTTGACCATATACATTTTGATTTTGCTGCAGATCCAAGGAACATAAAACTTGGCATTGCCACAGATGGGTTTAATCCGTTTGGGAACATGAGCACGTCTTATAGCATGTGGCCAGTTTTTGTGGTGTCGTACAACCTGCCACCATGGGCATGCATGGATCAGTCCAACTTCATGATGTCATTGCTTATCCCGGGTCCAGATTCTCCAGGAAAGGATTTTGATGTCTTTATGGAGCCCCTCGTAGAAGAACTGCTCCAGCTCTGGACTGGTGTACCTACATATGATGCCTTGAGTCCGGAAGAAAAGTTCAATCTACATGCTGCGATCATATGGTCCATCCATGATTTCCCGGCTCTGCACACTCTGTCTCGGAGGATCACAGCGGGTTATCAGGCTTGTGTCCATTGTGACAAAGACCCTTGCTCAAAGAGAATAAGGAGCAACATATGCTATATTGGGCACCGCCGCTTTCTTCCCCGAAACCATCGCTGGCGAAGAAGCAAAGATTTTAATGGTGAGAATGAAACCCGTGACAAGCCAGCTGAATTCACTAAAGAAGAGCTGGAGCAGCAACTTGAAAAGGTGAAAGATGTGAGACCAGGAAAGCTGGCGAAGAAAAGAAAGCGTGAGGAAGGTCAATGTTGGGACCAGAGGTCTTGTTTGTGGGACCTGCCATACTGGGCTGATCTGAAATTAAGGCATAATCTCGATGTAATGCACATTGATAAAAACATATGCGAGAATCTGCTAGGGACGTTTCTGAACATTGAAGGGAAGACAAAGGACACGGTTAGTTCTAGGCTTGATTTGGAGGACATGGGCATAAGAGAAGATTTGCATCTACAGCACAATGAAGATGAAGATTCATTTGAAATTCTACGAGCATGGTATACAATGAATAAAGAACAAAAGCTTGCATTCTGTGAATTCCTAAGAGCGGTGAAATTTCCAGATGGTTATGCTGCTAACCTAGCAAAGTGTGTTACTTCTGATGGATTCCAGCTTTCAGTACTGAAAACCCATGATTGTCACATCCTCCTCCAAAGGATTTTACCGGCGGGCCTCCGAGGAATCATGCACAAGGATATATATGAAGCGGTTGCTAAGCTTGGAAATTTCTTTAGAGAACTGTGCTGCAAAACCCTCAAGTTAACTGTCTTGGAAAGACTTGAAAAAGAAATCCCAATTATTCTTTGCAAGCTCGAGAAGATTTTCCCTCCAGCTTTCTTCACCTTGATGGTCCATTTGGCGGTGCACTTACCCAAAGAGGCAATGCTTAGAGGCCCTGTGCAATATGGTTGGATGTACCCAATCGAAAGAAGGCTGCTTACTTGTAAGCGTTATGTGCGAAACACAGCAAGACCTGAAGGTTCTATTACTGAAGCATATGTCGTTGACGAGTGCTTGACTTTTTGCTCTAGATACTTTGGTGATGTGGAAACAAGATGGAACCGGCCGGGCAGAAATAGAGAGCGGTTTGATTCGCAAAGTGGTGATGTCTCTGTTTTCAACCAAGGTGTGAACTTTCTTGGAGCCTCACAATACTTGGAGGCTGGTGATGAGTATGACAAGATGGTTTGGTTTGTGCTCAGCAATTGCGTCGAGGTTCTACCATATATCGAGTACGTTATATCTTGTGCACTCATTATATATATATATATTTTTTTTTGCTTGGGTTGGCACCAGCCAAATGTTTTAATTCACATGTTTTGTTGGCATTGTAGGAAATGCAAGGAAGAGTTAAATCAGGAAGAAAGCAATATCAATGTTGATAAAAGGGTTGCCAAGGTGTTTGCTAATTGGTTTAAGAATCATGTGAGATCTTTAGCCACATGTTTTATGTTTTCTGTGTTATTCACCCATTGTTAAATACCATTGTTTGCTAAATGGTTTATTTGTGCAGATTGGAAAGTTGCATGAGGAGAAGAAGGTCAGTGATGATCTATTTGCTTTGGCATGCTTACGGGATAATCGAGTGAGAGTGTATTCAGCATGCATTGCAGACGGTGTTCGGTACCACACCGTTGACCGCGAGGAAAAAAGGAAGACACAGAATAGTGGAATCGTCACTGAGGGGTCACATGATGGTGAGATCATTGACTTCTATGGTCAGGTTCGAAGCATCGTGGAGTTGCAGTACAACTCTAGTGGAGGCATCCATCGCTCGGTTGTCTTATTTCGCTGTGACTGGTTTGAGCTTGGTAGCAAGAAGAGGAGAGACTCTTTTGTCAAATATGATGGCCACTTCAAAAGCATCAACACTGCAAGGTGATGGTATAAGAGTGATCCCTTTATTCTAACAACACAAGCAACAATGGTGTTTTATCTGCCAGACACTCTTATGCACGGAAAATGGCGAGTTGTGAAAAACTTTCAGCACAGACACTTGTGGAGTGTGACTGAAACTGAAGTGGAAAAGGGCCCCGGTGATGGTGGACTAACATACCAAGATGATGACTCTACGGAAGTTCCGTTGCAAGCTGATGATGACTCTATGGAAGTTTCGGTGCAAAGCAGAGTGCGAAGGGACCGGGAACGTGTGATCGTTGGTGCTGTAACAGTTGAAGGCATCAGGAAAAGAAGAAAGGTGGTAGAGGATGGACATGAAAGCGAGGATGAGAAAACCGGACTGATCATACTATGCTGCAATATTGGAGTGATGATGAGGAAAACAGGAGTGGGCATAGAGTTCCTTGTTTTCGTATCGACAACGATGAGTAGCGAATGGACATGAAGGTAAATTTGGTCTCCTTGGTGACCTTCTAACTCTCTGTAGTGATCCTTCTTGTGTATATGCATGGTGATCCTGATGTACTACAATTATCTCCAGGTAGCAAAATGCTTGAAGATCCTGATGGCTGTAGTGGTGTGATCCTGTGACAAAATGGTGATGAAAAATGCAAAACATTTGATTTCCTTGTGTAAGCATTTGATGTGATCCTGATGGTTGTAGTATTTTGTAAGCATTTTGGATGCAAAACACATTTTGGATGTGATCCTGATGGTTGTAGCAGATGTAGTTTTTGGTTGTTTTTGTGAGCATTTAGTAGTTTTGTACTGAAGATGTTTAGTTCAAGTTTCAGAACTGAAGATGTTTAATTCATGTTTTTTTGAACTGAAGATGTTTTGGTCAAAGCAAAAAAATATGCGCGAGCGGGGACTCGAACCCACGACCGTGCGCTCGCTTCACTGTGTTTGTACCACTGGGCTAGGAAGAGGTTACTGATCATCTACTCTATGCCATCTCTTTTCTCTTAAACCAGGCAAGTATTTAACACATACCTCGCTGACAAGTGGGCCACCCGACCCACTCGCTGACAAGTGGACCAGTTTGCTACTCTGCCCAGAAAATACTTATTTCACTTATTTCGCGCGGCCAAAAAATATGCACTTAATTTGCCCAAAAAATGTGCGCAAGCGGGGACTCGAACCCACGACCGTGCGCTTAGTTCACTTGGTTTCTACCACTGGGCTAGGAAGAGGTTGCTGGTTTTGTACTCTATGCCCAGCCTTTTCAATGTATCAATCATCTCGCTGACAATTGGGCCCGCTCCTCCTCCTATCCACTCTTTTCCCCACTCCCCCTCTCCACTCCTCCTATCCACTCGACCCGCTCCTCCTCTCCGCCGCCACCGGCTTCTTCCTCTCCCACCGCCGCCGCATACTTTATCTCCGTCGCCGACTCTCCGTCACCGTGGGTATGAATCCGCTTCCTCTTCCTCTTCCTATCTACTGTTATGATAGATTAGGGTTCTTGCCGCCAGATTAGGGTTTGATTAAGATGTTTTTTAGGGTGACGGCGACGCCTCCCCGGCGCCTCTGCTGGTCCGACGCCTCCCACGCAGCTTGCCCTACGCCGCCGGCGACCACTTCTTCTCGGACTCCGCCGCGGTAAGCCATCCGCTTCATATCCTCTCTCCTTTCTCTTCTGCTCTAGGGTTTGAGAATCTAGGATTTGTTATGCATATGCATACTATGCTCTGTTGGTGGATCTAGTGTGGTTGAATTGCTGTTTGATTACTATGTTGTTGTGGTAGGTAGTGTGGTTGGTGGATCTATGCTCTGTTGGTAGTCACCTGACAGCAATTAACTGTTGCTCTGTTGGTAGACATGCTGTTCTGTTGCTGTTGAATTCTGTGGTTAATTAACTGAATTAACCGAATTCTGTTGCTGTTGAATTCTATGGTGAACATGCTGTTACTGTTGCCAGAACATGCTGTTGAATTCTATTGCGGTTGAATTCTGTGGTTGAACATGCTGTTGTGGTTATTCTTGTTGACAAGTCTTGTTGAACATGCTGTTGTGGTTGAACATGCTGTTGTGGTTATTCTTGTTGACAAGTCTTGTTGAACATGCTGTTGTGGTTATTCTGTTCCAGTTTCCTATTTTTGTCCAGTCATGTTATTTAATTTACTATTGCTTGTTTCCTATTGCTTCTTTAGAGTAGAAGTGAGATGGCTGGCTTGGACGGTTTCGAGTTCTTCGAGATCATCATTGAGAAATCTTGCAGTAGGCAGGTATGTTTATCATCACTCATTTCTTTGTCATCACTCTGCTGTCTAGTGCTTGATTGCCACAATTAACCACTGCTTGACCCTCGCTGCAGAGGCTGCCTGACAAGTTTGCGAAGATGCTCGCCGGCCGTGAGCCCCACAAAGTGAAGCTACGGGAGGCCGGCAGCGGGCTTCACAGGGTGTGGGAAGTGTTGGTGGTGTTTGATGGTGAAGGCCACATGTACCTAGGGCCCGGCTGGGAGCATTTCGCCCGCGCCCATGAGCTACAGCTCGGGTACTTCCTTGTCTTCCGCTACGACGGCGACGCCATGTTCACCGTGAAGATGTTCGACAACACCATGTGCCGCATGTACTACCAGCACGACGACGATGCCAGTAAGCTCTCTGCCTCTCTTCTTCCTGTCCTTTTGGCTTCCTCTACCTACACGATGACAACACCATGTTCACACTTTGTTGCATTTGGCCAGGCAATGGGAGCGGCAGCGGGGATGACGAGGAGCAGAGCGGGGATGACGACGAGGAGCAGAGCGGGGATGACGACGAGGAGCAGAGCGGGGATGACGAGGAGCAGCCTATTCTGGCTGACGACGAACATGCTATGGTGGTGGCTGACGACGACCCTGCTATGGTGGTGGCGGATGACGACATTGCTATGGTGGTGGCGGATGACGACCTTGCTATGGTGGTGGCGGACGACGACCTCGCGATGGTGGTGGCGGACGACGACCTCGCGATGGTGGCGGCTCCTGCAATCCCACAGCTTGGCGACAGGACCATGCCAATTGTGGTAGAGGAGTACATCCGCGTTGGGATTCGCCACTCTGAGCGCATCAGGTTGATGAAGGAGAAGAAGGAGGAGTGAAGTTATTAAGAAGGTGTTCAGCATGTTAGGTTTAAGCTTGTTAGTGTAATATGAACATGTCAATGTTAAGTATGTCAGGTTTAATTTTGTGCATGCTCATGGATGCTGTATGACAGTGTCATCTAAACAAGTCATGTTTTTAACAATGAATATTCAGTTTGGTAATTGATGGGAATTGAAAATGCATGCTCATGGATGAAAGATAAAATTATGGGTTTTTGTGCATGCTCCTGTATGAAACAATATAAGTTTCATTTTTTGAATGCTAAAAACATGACTCAAACCCTAGCCACGGACGGCCGCCGCGACGAAATCGGCCGGTTTTTGAAAACACCGTAAAAAATTCAAAAAAATGGGAGACCTCCGCGTCACATCATCTAATGTGGCCTACCAACTAGCAAAAATACTAAGCTTGCAATACCGACGTTTTCTTGAAAAAGTGTTCTCAAAAACGACCTACCATGAATGAAGATTCATGCCTTTCAAGCCAAACTAGCAATGATATGGCCGCATCCGTTGAATAGTTTCTGATAATATGCCCAAATTGGGCGCATGCCTCCTTCTTGTGATGGCAAACAATGCTGACAAAGCGAGGTTCCAACTTGTTTAACAAAAAAAACCGTTTTTCATTTTTTGAATGCAAAAGACATGCGTTTTTCGTGAAGCGGCTACAAGGAGGGGCACCCCAAACGTCGCCATTCCATGTCTATCTCAAAGTAGGCCCTATTTTACAGACTGTCGCTAAAAAGCATGCATTTCCGACCCTCGTAGCTACTCCCGGCAATTCGGACCACCTTCGGCCGATTCAGCTGGAACCGACTGGAATTTGAACTGCGGGTCCTCCATAGCTTGCCCGTTATTTTCACTAAAAATGCTTTTTATCTTCATAGGTAGGCATTTCATCACAGAATAGACAACAGATTTGCACGGCTCAAACCCTAGCCACGGACGGCCGCCGCGACGAAATCGGCCGGTTTTTGAAAACACCGTAAAAAATTCAAAAAAATTCAAAAAAATGGGAGACCTCCGCGTCACATCATCTAATGTGGCCTACCAACTAGCAAAAATACTAAACTTGCAATACCGGCGTTTTCTTGAAAAAGTGTTCTCAAAAACGACCTACCATGAACAAAGATTCATGCCTTTCAAGCCAAACTAGCAATGATATGGCCGCATCCATTGAATAGTTTCTGATAATATGCCCAAATTGGGCGCATGCCTCCATCTTGTGATGGCAAACAATGCTGACAAAGCGAGGTTCCAACTTGTTTAACAAAAAAAACCGTTTTTCATTTTTTGAATGCAAAAGACATGCGTTTTTAGTGAAGCGGTTACAAGGAGGGGCACCCCAAACGTCGCCATTCCATGTCTATCTCAAAGTAGGCCCTATTTTACGGACGGTCACCAAAAAGCATGCATTTCCGACCCTCGTAGCTACTCCCGGCAATTCGGACCACCTTCGGCCGATTCAGCTGGAACCGACTGGAATTTGAACTGCGGGTCCTCCATAGCTTGCCCGTTATTTTCACTAAAAATGCTTTTTATCTTCACAGGTAGGCATTTCATCACAGATCGACAATATATTTGCACGGCTCAAACCCTAGCCACGGACGGCCGCCGCGACGAAATCGGCCGGTTTTTGAAAACACCGTAAAAAATTCAAAAAAATTCAAAAAAATGGGAGACCTCCGCGTCACATCATCTAATGTGGCCTACCAACTAGCAAAAATACTAAACTTGCAATACCGGCGTTTTCTTGAGCTACTCGGTATGATTTTAACCATGATTTCTACAAAGTTTACAAAAAAAAACCCTATTTTTTTCTACACCCAAACCCAAAAGGATTTCCCTCCCACACCAAAATTTTCCCTCCACCAAAATTTCCCTCTCCCAAAATTTCCCTCCACTCCCTCTCCCACTACCAGGCAGGACCCACCACTCCCTCTCCCACCAACACGCGGGATCCCCTCCCCTCCCCTCCCAAAATTTCCCCATTCCCCTCCCCTCTCCCCGACGAACCCTAGCTTCTCCCTCCGCACCGCCCCGCTCCCCACCTCCCCACCTCCCCACCCTAGCGCCGCCCCTCCTCTACTCCGCCCCGCACCTCCCTGCTTCACGCCGCCCCGCTCCCACTCCCTCCCCTCCTCCGTGCCACGGACTACATCGACGATGACGGCGGCCACATCGACTACATCAATGACGACGGCGGCTACATCGACGACGGCGCGATCGACGACGACCACCGCTGCATCGTCAACATCATCTCCCCCTAGGTACTTCTCCCCTTGATCCATCTCCCCTCCTCTTGTGGATCCACCTCCCCTCTGGTGGATCCATCTCCCCTCTAGTAGATCCCCCTCATGGGTTAGGATATTCTAGGGTTAGGATCTCCTGGTGGTTCGGTAGGTCCTCTAGTTCGGTAGGTCCTCTGGTGGTTCTTGGGGTTAGGGTTCATGTTTATTGTTGCGTGGGGATGATCTCCCTCTAGTTCAAGGGGTTAGGGTTAGGGTTCATGGGGTCAGGGTTAGGACCTCCTGGTGGTTCGTTTGGTCCACTTCATGGTTTAGGGTTCAGGATTTTAGGGATGCGGATGGATGGGGAAGTGGATGATTTTAGGGGATCAACAGCAGCCTTCGAGTGGAGAAGAGGGTTGGGCTGGGTCGGAGAAGAAGAGCTGGGCGGAGCCAACGAGGCTGCAGGGGGAGACAAGCAAGGTGTTATTCTGTCGGGGTTTCGGCCGGATCTCCCTCCCTCATGGCGAGGCTGCAGATGGGGATGGATGGGGAAGTGGATGATGTCTGGTTGATGGTGCTTGTATCAGTACATGCTTGTGTATGGTTAAATTACTCAGCTAGCATAGATGGTGAATTAGGTTTCCAACAGCACTTCAAAAAGAAGCTACTTGCTTCCTTGTTTGTATCAACAGTACTTTCTTGTTTGTTGCCCTTCAGTTTCCTTCCTTGTTTGCTTGTTACTGTCAGTAGCACTATGCTTGTTTCTATCAGTAGCACTTTCCATGCTTGCTTGCTTGTATTATGCACTTTGCTTGCTTGCAACTTGGGTTAGTATGAACATGTACTTGATTTCTTGTAGCACTTTGCTATCAGTAGCACTACTGGGGTTTGTAGCAGTGTTCTTCTTTCATGATATGTGCATGAAGCTTGTGTTCTTCTTTCCAGTGAACATGGGAATGCTTAGTACTTATTGTGTTATTGGAATTCCTGCTGTGTTAAGGCAGTATGACTAGTTTAATATATACTAGATTGGTGCTAGATAATTTTGATTGCTGTAATATACAAGGTTGATTCTAATTGTCAAAATGTCTTAACTTGTGTCATCTAGTCTGTAGCCATTTTTGGTGTGTAGAGACAGCATAATCAATAGTTGAGTATAGTTTTTTCATCTGCTTTTGTACTGCTGCAAGTATAGTTGTTTCATGCTTTACCAGTGGCAACATCTAGTTGTTTTGAAGGTCCTCATGATATACTCGTCTAGCTTCCTGTCAGACTGTCTAAGCATGTGTACATGACACCAATTCACTAGTTCATGTTGCTTGCTTGCTAGCATACATGTTGCTTGCTGGCATACATGCTTAATTAGGGTTTCCATCAGCATTACTTGCTTGTATCACTAGCACTTGGAGAAGAATCTACTTGCTTGCTTATTAATTAGGGTTTGTATCAATAGTACTTGCTTCCTTCTCTTCATTTTCCTTCATTGCTTGCTTGTTTCTATCAGTAGCACTTTGCTTGCTTGTTTCTATCAGTAGCACTTTGCTTGCTTGCTTGTATTAGTAGCACTTATGCACTTTGCTTACTTTCTCCTAGTGTACATGCATGCTTGTTTGGTGCACTTACATGTTTTCTTAATTAATAACACTAGATCACTGTATTGTTTATCCATCAAGTTTGTTTCACATGTATTACATGTATGTGCATGATGGTCCAAATGCTTTCCTTTATTGATACAAGTGCATCATTTTACTTTATCCCTGTTGTATCTGATTGTTGTTTATTCTATTTTGCAAGCACCACCTCAAGATCATCCATGGCAAGGAGGACAAGGTCAAGCATGAGGCCAACCGTTGGTATGCAACTTGCTCCTTGTGGCCAGTTTCATAAAATCTGTGTCTTAATATGCTAAGTGAAATGTAGTGCTGCAATCTGAATAAGCTGGCTTAATTGTGCCTGTGTGCTGTTAGTCTTCCTTACCTGAATAACTAGGATTAAATGATAATAAAATTTCATAAGATATGTTTGGCTGCCTGTCCATGCATTCCAAACATTCACCTAATAGTTATGTTTCCTGTATCATGCAAAGAAGAGCCTCTCACCGAGTACGAGAAGGTTAGGGCTAGAAATATCATGAGGAACAATCAGGTGTTCCGGTCCCTTGGCATCGGTGCAATAGCGTCGATGATTAGGAAAACAAAGGGTGTACAAGAAGGTAGAAGTGATGAGGTTCAAGAGGGTAGTGGAGTTATCAATGATGACCCAGAGTACAATCCTAAAGAGGATGAAGTTATTGATGGAGAGGAAATGGATGATGTTGTAGTCATCAAGATTGTTAAGGTGCAAACTCTGTCTTGCTTGGAGGGTTGGGGTTCTGTTAATATATGTTATTCCTTGTGCTCACATATTTCTCTTGTGATCTAATGCTTTTTTCCGTGCTGTTTATACGAGGCACTGAAGGAATCTAGGACGAAGAGGCCTGGTGTTAAGAAGACAGTCAGCAAGAAGCACAAGAGCTCAGAAACGTCTCCTGCAATGCCTCCAGGAAGGGTGATGGCCCCAGCTCCAGGACAGAGAAAGAGGATCCTGGAACCTGATGAACCTGCCCTTGATAGAGTCACAAGGCAGAAAGCAAGGATGGCGACTGCGACGGACCATCAGGAAAGTATGCTGCTCATGGACTCTCAGACCTCGGTGCAAACGGGTGATGAGTTGCCGCCCATGGATGAAGGAACCACTCTCAGCATGAATGGAAATGGCACTGTCTGCCTAGATGAAGCAGGAACCATCTGCATTGATGAAGTAGGCACTGTCCACACAGACCTCTGCCCTGTTGCACCTTCTATTGACAGGAACGATGTCATCAATGAAGAAGAACAGCAGCTTGTGCTTCAATCAGGCAAGTTGACCTTTGCAATGCTATCTTTTACTAGTGCATTTTCCAAATGGAATGATCATGTATGCTTTTGTTGATTCCTGCATTTGTCGATTTCTATTCTAATTTATGAGTTCAGTTTCATTTTCAGATGCAATGACTCCCAAGACTAGACTTAGAAAGGGCAGAGGGCTAGAGAGGATCACCAAGTCGCTTGGTAGCAAGGTGCCTATCCAAATTGCTGAAGGGATGATTCGTCCAGAGAAGCCTTTGCAGGCAGCAAAGCTTGCTTCTCAGTGTGGACTCGTTGCAAAAAGCCATCTTCCGGTTCTTCCTCACTTCAAGCTATATAAAAAAATGCTAGTCTATTGGAGAACTACATTGGGAAAGTTGTTGTAAGCTACTTGTTTCATAGTTAATGTGCTATCTATTTTCTGTTACACCTATGCATGATCACTAATATTGTTCTTACCTTGTTTGCTATCTTGGTAGGCAAATTTTGAGATGAACACGGACTCGGAGACCATCAAGACCTCGTGCAAAGATATTCTGCAGAAATATTCAAAGAACAGACGCCATCAGATCAACAAGAAGTATTTTGATACCGTAACCGCAAATAAAGTCAACATTAAGTCTCCGGTGCTTGATCTAACGGATGGTGAATGGCAAGCTCTGGTGGAGATGTGGTCTACCCCAAGACACAAGGTTTGTCTCTGCTTTGTTTGATGCTTTATGTTCTGCACATGATATGCTAGTGCTAGATCATGCTGATAGTATGCTTTTTTGTAGGAAACCTGTTTGTCGAACAAGATGAATCGACAAAAAGTCGTGTGCATTCAAAGAACTGGTTCCAGGCACTACACAGCACACATTTTTGCCACTGTGAGAACTCTTCTCTAGAGACCTTACCTTTGGTTCCTCATTGAATAACATTTCTGATTCTTGCTGAATAACATTTTGATTTTTGTTGAAAAACATTTCAGAAAGAAGAGCGTAAGGGTGAGGAGCTGTCAGCGATTGACTTGTTTAAGGCCACCCACAACAGCACGAAGCACGGGTTTTCGGAGCCAGTCAAGACTGCTATAGTAAGTCACTCCATGCTTTGCCCTGTTTGATTCACAGCCAGCTTTGATGCTTTGATGATTCGATGTTGTTTGACTCGGAGCCAGTCAAGAACACATGCTATGTTCCATGCTTTGATGTTGTTTGATACTTCATATTGTTCCAATTGTAGGCTTGAGAAGGAAATTTGATCAGAACTTGCTGTAGCTATTTGATGCATTTTTTATGATATGATGAAATTTGATCTGAATGTTAGTTTGATGATCGGCTCACTCGAGAAGCCATCTTATATAGAACCACCATTCTAGGCTTAATGAAGTGATCATATTGTTCCAATTGCATGTCTCCAGGTCACTAGTCATCATCTTCTTGTATAGATTTTGTGTGTTGGTTTGGTTACTTCAAATAATCCATTTGTGTGCTGGTTTGGTTTCTCTTGCTTGGTTTGGTTTGCAAAATGTGAAATAGATCTGCCACTAATGCCTATCATTTTCCTCCATATGCTAGCTTGAGATGGAAAAAATGAAGGAAGTGCCGGTACCAGAAGGTGAAGAGCCAAAGTCTGCTGTTGAAATTGTCGAACAAGTCCTCAAGACCGAAGTCAAGCAAAGCACATTCCTCAGGAATGTTGGCCTCCAGTCATCTAGGAACAACTCTGCCAAAGTTGCTGCTCATGTTCGTGACCTTGAGCAGAAGCTGGAGAGGTCCGAGCTTCAAGCTGAACTGGTTCATGAAGAATTGGCGGCAATCAAGATGAAGGCAGAAGAATCTGAAGCTGCACGCGACAAGGAACTTGAGCTGCTGCGCAAGAAGTCTCAAGAACAGGAAGAGAAGTTAGCCCACTTGATGGCTCTCTTTGGAGCTAAGGCAGTTTGATGGCTGTGCAGTTTGTCTTTGAACCTCTTTGTCTTTGAGCTGTGAACCTGGAGCTAAGGTAGTTGTTGCATTTTGAACCTGTGAACCTGGGAGCTGAGCTGAGCTGTTGCATTTTGTTCCATTTTGCTGTTTGAACCTGGGAGCTGTGAAGTTATGTGATCCTGTGAAGTTATGTGATCTTGTGAACTTGTGTTTATTTTCTGTGAAGTTATGTGATCCTGTGAAGTTATGTGATCTTGTGCACCTGGGCTTGTGGATCACTTGTGCACCTGGGCCTTTCTGTTTATAGTTATGCAAAATGAGAACCTGAGCTCTAAAAAGGCCAAGGCCCAAACAAGAATTAGACCAAAAAGGCTTGGGCCTAAAAAAAGAAATGACTGTAAGAAAAAAACTTGTAAAAGGCTGCATAACAGAAAATAAAAAGGCCAAGGCCCAAATTCAAACTAGACTAAAAAGGCTGTGGCCCAAAACAATAGTGGAATATAAAAAAAATCATCAGAAAAAGGCTCAATTCCCAGAAAATAAAAGGCCACATTATTGGGCCAGGCCCATGCAGATAAGCAAAATAAAGAGAAAAAAAATTAAATGGGCTGAATTATTGGGCTTGGCCCATCAAGACGGCTGAAATGGACCGGGCTGATTCTATTTTACGACCTTTTCATTTGGTCGTAATTCTGCCACGTCAGCTTGCCACGGTGGATCCGACGTGGTGTGGTCGGATTGCTAGTGACCAAAACATTTGGTCGTTAAATTTACGACCTTTATTTTGGTCGTAAACGTTTACGACGATTTCAGAAGAAAGGTCGCTATAGTCAGTTTACGACGGCCAGCTTTTGACCTTCTGTTTTTGGTCACAAAAAGTTCATAAATGGAAATTTGTGACCTTTCAGTGACCAATAGTGGTGGTCATAAGTTGACATATTTCTTGTAGTGAACGGAGGAAAAAGCTCGGATGCATGAGACGAACACGTATGCAAAATGAAATGCACATGATGGCATGATAAAATGCAGATGATGACATGACCAAAATGCAACACGCAAGCAAATGACATGGCAACGACGGCGAATAACTGGCGGACACCTGGCCCATCGAATCCCGGGCGTTACAACACTCTCCACTAACAAGAGATCTCATCCCGAGATCTTAGGACCGAGACGGAAGGGAAAATGGAAGGTGAAACAAGAACTGAAGAGAAGAAGCAAAGAATCGATAGCACTCGAGAAGAAGAGAGGAACGCGAGAATGACGAGAATTGAAGGCTCACAGAAATAGATAGACTATGAAATCACTCGTTCTAACCGGAGTGGTTAGAATGAGAAAAGAAACGAATAAGTCTGAAAGGATTTAGGCAGCACTCTGGCTGAAAATGGAAGGGTTAGAACACGCGCTTGAGAATGGAAATGATACTTGACGAACTCTTGCAGAATGAATTAAATCATGAAGAATCGCCATGAAGAACTCCGGTAACAAAAAGAATGACGAGATAGAAATGAAGGATGAGAAAAATAAGACTAAAGCTTGCGATGGCTTAGATGGAGATTCCGACGAAAAGGCCGAGGAAAAATTTGAACTCCGGAAAAGAAAAGATGAAAACACTTGGAACTAGAATTTATTCATCAAGAACAAACACCGAAGGAAGGAATTACTCACTTGGATGAAATAAGAATAAGATTTATTGTATGCTTATCCTCAACCAATTTAATGGGTGACGAGAGGATTTGGCATGCAACTTATTCCTCTTGAAAAGGATTCAGAAGTGACATATCGTAAACTTGAGAAGGTCTTCATGAACCACCGGTAGGATTGAAAAGAACGAAAGAATTAATATGATAAACAAGGAAAAGAATCTTGAACGAACCACCGTGAGAATTTGAAAATGACTGATGAAAGAGACTTAATCACCGGGAAGAATTAGAAGAACAAATAAGCTAGAGGGGATTTAGATGCAAAAGAACGAAGAGATCTGTAACTGATTGAAGAATACTTGAACGAAGCACCGGGATAAATAGAGAACGATAACTGGAATGATGGCCTCCGGTGAAAAGAAACGGGAAAAACAACTCCTGACATACTCCGGATGGATGAAAAGAATTTGTATGCCTTGAAACAATTTGATAGGATAACATCGAGCTAGCACCGCGAATCTCCGGGGAACGGACAAGATTTAGAGGAAAAACTCTTCTTCGGTCTTCAAATGGCGACGAAAAACAACACCAAAATTACCGAGATACTCCGGAAGAATGAAAAGCAAACAGGTTGAGCCGACGATGAAAAGAATTTGAAATTGATTTTGGAAAAGCATCTGACTGATGAAATTCATACTTACGTCAGACTTGAAAAGAATTGAGAATAACTCCGGGGAATTAGAAGAGTCAGGTAAGATCCTGGGAAAAGACCTGTGGGTTAGGGCCCACTAAAAGAAAACACCGTTGAAAGGATTGTTGAACAGATAGATGAAGCACCGGAACAATGAAATATTTGAATGAGGTGACCACCTCGAATTAATTCAAACACAGACGAATCTCCTGAGATTTCTTCCGAACTCCGGAATGATAAGCTGGCGAGAGGTGAACGAGCAAGGAAAAACACTTGATCCAAGGGAAAAGAATATGATCAACCCGAAAATCTTGAATTGAATTCACCGAAGAAGAGATGAAGAATGTCAAACGAGATGAGAATTCACCGGTTGAAATAATGGAAGAAAGACTGAAGGGGCTCCACACGAATGAAATTGATGGTCGAAAGAGAGTCAGACTCCGGGAAGAAAAAGGGTGGGAGGGCGGGATAAAACAAAGGCAACTTGGAAGGGGAAACCGACGAATATCTTGAAGAGAAAACACCGGTTGAAATCATTGAAGAAAGAAAGCAAAGACTTCGCACGAGTAGGATGGATACTCGATTACGGACTCCGGTTCTGAGATGAAAAGGGGTGGGCGGGTGGGAAAACAAGGGCAACTTCGGACAGGGAAACAACGTTGATTGAAAAGAGCTGAGGATTGATCTCACGAAAGACAAAGAGGTTTGAGTCAACTTGACGAGAGATGCACCGGATAAAAAGAGCTGAGACCCAATGAACGAAAAAAAAAACTAACCGTGTGATCCTAAAGAAAAATTTGAACGGGAAGAGGAGTAGTTCAAAACACCTACGTAAAGATTTCTCACCAGAGCGGCGAAGGTGCAGAGGAGTAAAAAGAATTCCTACTCTCCGATATAACTAGACTCCGAAAACAATTTTCTTCTAGACTCAACAACGGCCAAACTACACGATCAATCAAGGGGGCTCCTAAGGTCGGTCGAGGCTCTGATACCAACTTGTCACGCCCAATATGCGACCCTATCCAAAAGGAACTCGAAGGTCCCACTAAGGATAGACCCGCATATTGAAACGCTTTTGCAAGGTGGATATCATTACATCAACATTACATAATAGATAGGGATACATACATAAGGCATACAATGCCACACGAATACAACAATACATCATACAAGAGATCAACATCCGACTACGGATGATACATAAACAGAAACTCAAACAATATCCATCCTGCTAGCCCAGGCTGCCGACCTGGAACCTATCCCCTGATCGAAGAAGCAGAAGAAGAACTCAAAGCAAGCAAGCATCGCTCTCGCGTCATGATCATCGCATAACCTGTACCTGCAGCTGTTGTTGTAGTAATCTGTGAGCCACGAGAACTCAGCAATCCCATTACCATGGGTATCAAGACTAGCAAAGCTTAATGGGAAAGGAAGGGGTAAAGTGGTGAGGTTGCAGCAGCGGCTAAGCAAGATATGGTGGCTAACATACGCAAATGAGAGCGAGAAGAGAAACAAAGGAACGGTCGTGAAGCTAGCAATGATCAAGAGGTGATCCTGAACACCTACTTACGTCAAACATAACCCAGAAACCGTGTTCACTTCCTGGACTCCGCCGAGAAGAGACCATCACGGCTACACACGCGGTTGATGCGTTTTAGTTCGGATCTGGTGTCAAGTTATCTACAACCGGACATTAAAAAATTCCCATCTGCCACATAACCGCGGGCACGGCTCTCGAAAGTTTATACCCTGCAGGGGTGTCCCAACTTAGCCCATGACAAGCTCTCGCGATCAACGAAGGAATAGACCTTCTCCCAGGAAGACCCGATCAGTCTCGGAATCCCGGTTTACAAGACATTTCGACAATGGTAAAACAAGACCAGCAAGACCTCCCGGCGTGCCGACATCCTGATAGTAGCCGTGCGTATCTTGTCTCAGGCCACGACCGGATGAGCAGTACGTACAACTAGAACCAGCCCTCAAGTTTCCCCGAGGTGGCGCTGCAAGTGGCTCTAGTTTGGACCAACACTTAGACAAGCATTGGCCCGGGGGGGCTGAATAAATATGACCCTCGAGAGAGCGACTCCCAAGGGAAAAGTAGGTGGTGGTGAGGCAAATGGTAAAACCAATGTTGGGCCTTGCTGGAGGAGTTTTATTCAAAGCGAACTGTCAGGGGGGTCCCATAAATCACCCGACCGCGTTAGGAACGCAAAATCCGGGAACATAACACCGGTATGACGGAAACTTGGGTGGCAAGAGTGGAACAAAACACCAGGCATAAGGCCGAGCCTTCCACCCTTTACCAAGTATATAGATGCATTAATAATATAAGAGATATTGTGATATCCCAACATAAACCCTGTCCACCATGGAGAAATCTTCAACTTCACCTGCAGCTAGCAATGCTATAAGAGGGGCTGAGCAAAGCAGTAACATAGCCAATCAATGGTTTGCTAGGAATGGTGTCAAAAGTTAGAGGTTCATGGCAATATAGGATGGCTTGATAAACAGGTAATAGGTAGCGCAGCATAGCGATAGAACGAAGCAACTAGCATAGCAATGATAGTAGTGAGATCCAGGGTAGCGGTCATCTTGCCTGAAATCCCGCAAGGAAGAAGAACGAGTCCATGAAGAAGACGAACAGATGAAGCCAAACCAACCGTAGACGAACGAATCCTCACGATCGCAACGAAACAGGAACTAACAAGAAGAAGCACACAACATGGTAAACACACCACACATGGACAAGACATGATGCACAACAAGCATGATGCATGACAATGCTACATGAAGCTACTCATGGCAAGAGATGATGCAAACAAGAGCAACACATCAAGGCAAGTTTAAATGAGGCCGGAAACAACATATAACAAATCCGGTAAGTCCTCATATGCAAATTTCGAAATTGCTCCAGATCTGAATAAACCTTATGTTCAAGTTGTTAAATAGCAAGTTAAAGAGCACCAAGAGAATCTACACGAAATTCTAGTCAAGTTACACATAAAGTTCATTAGATTCGGAGCTACACCCTAGAAGATATGAGCTAAACAAGTTAAACATGGCATTGATGCAAATTGCACCCAAACATCAAGCAAACACACCAAAACAAGGATGCAACATGATAATATGAAGCTACATGCAAAATCAAGCAAGTTTCATATAGAGCACACTCAAAACGGAGCAACGGTGCAACACATACACTCTATACAAGCCATAGCAATAATCTGTCCATAACAGCAACTAGGCATATTGCAAGCATCAAAACATCATGCTACAGCACCCCAACATAATATCAAAAGGCATGGGCATGAAGTACAGGTAAAGCATAACAAAACATGAACACTGAGCTATCTCCAGAAACAACTAGAACATGCTCAAAATGACATGGTAAGATTGCAAATAATAACAGTTTCAGACTTTAGCAGGAATAACATCAGGTTGCAATGTTTAGAGCAAGCAAACAACATGTTACAGGAACATATCATGGAAAACAAAGGCACGGCATGAAACTACTTGATGCATAGAACAACAGTCCCTTACTGACTATGAGCCAAAAGGGCACGGAAAATATGATGGCACCCATGTAAACATGGCAAGTTATATTACAGATTCAAACATGGCAGGAACAACAATAAGTAGGCATGTTGGTGAGCTTGAACCACTCACCACAAAGCAATACCTGGCATGGCAAGGTACCCAAACAGTAAGAAGGCATGTTTCTGAAGCTAAGCATGGCAAGAGCAAGTTCATAGGATGCATGGATCACTAGGAAAACACATGGGAATTAGTGAACTTAATGTTAACAGGCTGATAGCAACATTTTAAAGCAAATTTGGAGCAAGATATGAGCAATCTACAGCAAGCTATAAATTCTACCAGGGGCATGGATGGATAGAGCATGACATGTAGATCAAACCATATTTATAGAGCATCTCCAGATTATGCATAGAATGATTAGTAGCAACATGTTTACATAGTAACAAAATATAACAGAATCTGTCTAGCAAAACAGCAACAACAAGTACCCTCCTTAACAAGCTCGATTCACTCACCACAAGTCATTGCATGAGAAGATAAGCATAGCATCACCAAGAAGACATGTTTGTGAAACAAACCAAGTCAATAACAAGTCCATAGCATGCAAGGATCAACTATAGCAAGCTTGGCCATATTGAATAACATATAAACAATCTGCCAGGAAACATTTTGAAGCAAAAGTAGAGCACCAAAATGACATGCTAGACTACTACATAATTGCAAACAAGGGCATGAATGGATATACAATAACCATATGTTCAAAACAGCCTTACTAAAGTATCTCAAAAAATGCATGGATCTCTCTGTAGCATCAAGTTTACATGGCATCAAAATAACAGCAGAACAGGGACTAAAATCAGCAATATCACGAAGCCTAGTTTGCATGCTTGTGCTAGTCACCACATTCATCACAAAAATACATGGCATACACCCCTGGAAAGATGGCATGGCATAGATCAAAACACATGAAGACATCAACCTCATAGGATGCACACATCAATCATGGCAAAAATGACAAATGAGCAAGTTATAACAGTTTCAGCAGATTAACATCAACATGCAGTCTTCCAACAGCCTTTCGGGCACCAAGATGAGCTCAAATGAAAATGATGCAATGAAATGAAATGAAGTACTCGTCGAGGCGAACAATTTGACATATTACACGCACAAAACGGAGCTACGGATGCAGAGATACAATGCGATGAACATGGCATGATAAAGTAATTATTTCGGGGACTTAGAAAATTTTACCCCTCCGAGAGAAGTCAACGGGACGGCGGGATCCAGGACGGGCGCGGCCGTGTTTGGTTCGGGGGTTGGGTGGATCTCATCCACCCCGACCCGATCCGGCGGGGAGGCGGCTCCGGCGAGCTCGGTCGCCGGCGACGGAGGAGATCCGACGGCGGGGAAGGCCGGGCGGCGCGGGGACGGAGGAGGAGGACGCGGCGCGGGGGGCGGCTCGGCCCGGCGGAGAGCG
>NC_041389.1:62950649-62998600 GCF_002162155.2 Triticum dicoccoides | reverse complement strand
GCTCGCGGGCCGGCGGCGGTGGGCGGCGGCGAACGACACGTGGCGGCGGAGGATTCGCTGCGGCGGGCGGCACGGACATGTCCGGCGCGACGCGGACATGTCCGGCGGCGGAGAGGAGCGGGGCTAGGGTTTGGACTGCGAGAATTTCGGGGGAGTCACATATTTATAGGTAGAGGGAGCTAGGAGAGTCCAAATGAGGAGCGGTTTTCGGCCACGCGATCGTGATCGAACGACCGAGAGGATGGAGGGGAGTTTGCTGGGTTTTGGGCCACTTTGGAAGGGTGTTGGGCTGCAAGACAAAAGAGGCTTTTACGGTTACCCGGTTAACCGTTGGAATACCAAACGACCTCCAAATGGCACGAAACTTGACAGGCGGTCTACCGGTGCTATACCAAGGCCGCTTGGCAAACCTCGGGCCATTCCGAGAAAGTTTAACACCCGCACAAGAGAAGAGGTCAAAAGGGACCGTCGAATGACATAGGAGTGCCGGATTGCAAAACAGACAACGGAGGAAAAAGCTTGGATGCATGAGACGAACACGTATGCAAAATGAAATGCACATGATGGCATGATAAAATGCAGATGATGACATGACCAAAATGCAACACGCAAGCAAATGACATGGCAACGACGGCGAATAACTGGCGGACACCTGGCGCATCGAATCCGGGGCGTTACATTATGAAATAAAGCATTTTAGCATGGCATTATGCAAAATAAACACAAACAACATTTTAAGCATTTCAAACATGGATGAAAATGGCATAATGTGAAACTAGATGAAATTCTAATCATTTTACATATATGACATGTTTAATTTTGATGCATGGTCAATTACTTATTAACACTTTAATATGATGGCATTTTTCTGTAATTATGCATGCACACGATATTTAGCAAATTCGTCCAGGGAAAAAAACATCCACGGGCTGAAACTGGTGCATGCTGGGCTGAACAGAGAGGAGGGGCTGCTCACATCGGGCCAACAGGCCGGCCGGGTGGATGTAGAGGCGCTGGGCCTTGGCGCAAAGAGTGGCCCAGTCGGGGTCAAACGAGGCAGTGGCTTGGGCGGAGTCAACGGGCGCGGTCCTCTGCCCGTCAGGAAGCAGAGCAGCGGCAGCGAGGAGCTTGCAGGTCGGCGTGCAACGGAGGAGGCCCGGACGGACAGGGCGAGGCGGAGGTCAGGCGGGAGTCGCGGGCTCCAGGTCCAGCGCTGGCACGAGATGAAGGAGGTCGGCGCGGCTGGGCGCTGCACTCGCCGACACGGACAGTAGAAGCACGGCGGCGCTGGTATTTGACGGTGGCGGATGGCAAATGCACGCGGTGCGGAAATCCCGCGCGGTTGGAGTACTGGAGAAGGTCTTGGCCGGCGTTGAAGCTTTTCGATAGTCGGCGGCTTGAAGACAGCGGCTCCATGGCCTCCTGTTCGAACATGCAGAGAAAGACAGAGAGAGATGAGACAGGGAAGGTAGAAGGGAAAGAAGGAGGTAGCGCGAGGGACTGGCCTGGAGGTTGGCGACGCAACGGAGAGGGGAGCACCGCGGCTGCCGGTGTCGGAGACGAGCAGGAGGAGGGCCTCGGGCCTGCTGCTACAAGTGGATGGCGGGGACGGCATGAAGTGGGAGGCGGCAGGGAGCTCCTTTCGCTGGCTCGCGATGAGGGGAACAAGGCCGAGCGCTCCTGCTCGGGGCCTCGGGCAGCTTCATGATCCAAGGGGATCGAGGGGAGGGGAGGTGGCTTCGGGCGCCTGGGGAAGAAGCAGCGGAGGAGCTCATCTTGCTAGCTGAAGGTTCGGACGCCGGCGGCAGATGGGAAGGGCGACTGGGAGGCGGGAAGAGGAGGCACGGACTCGGGCGTTGGTTGGAGGGGAATGGATCTGGGAGGATCCCAAGGTGGGATTTGAGTGTGGCGGCGGTGCGGAGGATCCCTAGAAATTAGGTGGTGTGTCTAGATTAGGTTAGGGTGATCTATATATAGAAAAGTGAGTCTAGGTTTGGACCTTCTGATTTGCATCGGACGGTCAAGATACAAAGGTTAAGAGAGATCAAATAATAAACCGAAGATACTTTCAGGATGTTTGGGGTGATCCGGAACCATCGGCGTTGACTGTCTGGGTCGGGTTCGGGGGAGTTTTCGGACACGCGCAAGAAGGGGTCGGTGGTTGTGCAGAGAGGTTAGGTGGTATGACAAGAGGGAAACGCAAACACGGTTGGTCTCGAAACGGTCAACGAACGCAACGGAGAGAAGCGAGGAACGGTAACTACGAGCGGATGCAAGTTTTAAAAACAATGACAGCAACGAGTGCCGATGCAATGCAAATGATGCGATGAGATGAGATGCATGACATGAACAAAATGCAAAACAAAAAAACAAAACCCAACCACGAAGGAAATAATATATCGCATCTCCAGAAAAGGCAAGAGTTTGAGTTACGAATATGGAAAGTTGTATCCGGAGCGTTACAACACTCCACCACTACGAGAGGATCTCGTCCCGAGATCTAGGATGGCACCGGAGGGAAAAGGAAGAGGAAGAGAAGAGGTAAACTAAGTTGCTTCTTTGACAAACGAGTAAAACCAAGAACTTTGAGAGGTTGAGCAATTTAAAAGAAAGAGTACAACAGAGATGAACGGGATTGCAAACAATCCGGTAGAAAAGAGGAACAAGGAGTATTACGAGAATTTGAAGGTTGAAAGACATGGAAATAAGAGCTTCGCGAACGAAAAGAATATGACCACACTGGTATAATGAGATAGCCAAGGAACAATAATGACAGAATTTGGACAGCACTCCGGTAGAAAAGAGAAGAAAACTTGATGAGATGAAAAGATATTGAAGAGATGATACAACACTCCGGTTAAATGGATGAGCAAGAAAAGAACATGGTCCTCACAAAACAAGGTGATGGGTGAAGAGCACAACATCACAATGCCTCCATAACGAAAGAATAGAAGTTAGACCGTTGGGATAAAGGGACGGAGAAGAAAATGACAACTTTTGCCACAAGTGAACTTGGAAAGCATCCTTGCAAAGAAGAATCGAACAGAGTTGTTGGAAAACACACAATGAAACGAATAAGATTGTAGTGGGCTTATGGAAAACTTCTCAAAATTGAGGCGAAATTCTACCAGTACGGAAACAAATAATATAATTGATAACACCAACGAGATGAAAAAAATCTTCTTCCACCAAGATGATAGAGAGACAACTCGGATCATTGACAAACACCATAATAGCAACATTCCTTAGGGAAGGCTTTAGGTGAAATCTTTACCAAGATAACTCCAACGAAGAGATTGCTGGATTTAAAATACCTCATTCTTGACAACATGTGAATCACGAAACATGAAGGAAATTGTCAAGAGTGACATAACACCACCTCAAAAGATAAGGTAGGAAGAATTGCACTTTGGAATGAAAGATGAAGAATACTTGAGCTCCTCAAAACAAAACATGTGTTGAGCACCATGTTTATTTTAGAGTATAACTTGGCGGATCATAACTTCAAGAGAAATCTTGAAGAACAATTGAAGAATGAAAAGAATCCTTGACGGATCACCATGTTGAGCCTCCATGAAGAACTCCGGTAATAAAAAGGATCATAAAAAAAGAGAACTTGAAAACACAAGGTGAAGCCTTGCGATGATCTAGATGGAGCTTCGTGACAAAGATAAAGCGGAAAACTTGGAACTTCGGAAAAGGAAAAGATGAAACACTAGAACCGAGAATTACTTCATGATGAACAATCTCCGGAAGAAAAGAATTGGATCACCTCGAGGAAATAAGAATAAGGTTTATTGTATGCTTATCCTTCATCAAATTAAATTGATGACAAGCAACGGATTTGGCACACTACTTATTCTTTTGCAAAGATTGAAGAGAGATATGGCGTAAACTTGAGAAGGTATTGATGGAACCACCGGTGGGATTTGGAAACAACGAATATTTGATATGATAACGGAGGGAGAGAAATCCTGAACGAACCACTATAAGAGTTGAGAATGAACGTAGCAAAGGCACGATTCACCGGGAAGAATTAGAAAACGAATGAAGATACTTGAGGGGATTTAGATACATGAGAACGAAGAGATCATGAACTGATTAGAGGATATTTGAATGATGCACCGATAAGATTTGGAGAACGATAGCTACACGCTGAGAATGAAGAATTATGGCAGGAAGCTAGAACCATGAATCTTCAAGAGAATGGACCAAGATTTTAGGAGAAATCTCTTCCTCGGTCTTCAATTGTTGAGAAAGACGATGAGAAACACCACCATGAGTTGTTGAGACACTCCGGAATAAAGAAAAAAAAACAAAGAGGTTGAGCCAACAATGAAAATAATTTGAAAACAATCTTGGAGAAGGCATGTGACTGATGGAATCCATTCTTACGTCACACTTGAAAAGATTTGAGAATAACTCCGGAAGAATTAGAAGAGTCAGGTAAGATCCTGGGAAAAGACCTGTGGGTTAGGGCCCACTAAAAGAAAACACCGTTGAAAATGATTTTAAAGAGAGATTGCACCGGTTGAATTAAATGGCTTGAATGAGATAACAATCTCCAAATAGCTTGAACGGATTAAGAATGGAAACACAAATCTTCTGAGATATCTTCAACACTCTGGAACAAATAAATAACAAGAGGTGAGTGATTGAGAGGTGCACCGGCATGAGAAAGCATTTGACACGAGGAAAGGAATATGATCAACATTGAAATCTTGAATTGGATCCACCGGAGAAGAAAAAGAACGAAGGATGATGAACTTGAAACTCCGTTAGTATCTTCCTGAGAATCACCGGATAAGAACAATGATGGAAAAAAACGGAGAGACTTCCCATCAATAAAAGGATACTTGATTAATAAATATGAGTCCTTGAAGAAAAGGGTGGGAGGGTGGGAAAACAAAGACAACTTGGGACGAATGAAACAAACACCGTTGAGAAAACTTAGAATTGATCTTGCGGATGGGAAAAATGATGGGATCCACTTGAAGAGAAGCAAGCCGGTTGGAAAAGAATTAACATGATGACCTCGATGATCAAGAAGGATTAGTACTCCCATAGAAATATGAGAACACCATTTAGGAAAGGTATAGAATCAACACTTGACATTGAAGCAACTCGAATACCACAAATAAAACAAAACAAAGGATTTGGCTTGCAGAATAAGCCAGAACAAATACATATGATAGAGATTTACCCAATCCCATATCATGCATCTGTCGGAAAGATATTCTAGGAGCTACTTGAATTCCCACCTATAAACTCCCGAAACTTTCTGGTTATGCAATCTGGTGTTGGGGATACAGGGGAAGCAATATATCTCACCCAAACTAACAATACCTACATCCAAGTTGTATCCATCCGTCAACACATAACCAAGAAACCTTCGGAAATCGTGTACCTCAACCTTCAAAAAGCATCCGTTATACAAGCTATGGCAATATTCCCGAACTCCCCAGTACTGGGTGACATCGAGGTTATCTCACCAACAACTGCATAAAAGAGATTTTCGATGTCGGCAAAACTCAGGTATTTCAGAACTGCAACGATAAAATTATGACAACAACACCTTGGAGCTCAACTCCCCGGGACACTGCCACAACCCCTAAATGTCAGGAGGCACCAAGAACAATGTTCTCGTCATAAGAATATCGGAACGATCCCAAGATACCCGCGTGATCCTAAAAAAATTAGTGAAATTTAAGAAGAGGAAAGACAAAACATCTACGTCAGGAGTCCTCACCAGAGCGACGAAGGGGGCTGAGGAGTAAAAAGAATCCTACTCTCCGATATATATAATCCTAAGACTCAAAATAGTTTTCTTCTAGACTCAACAACGGCCAACAATCAAGGGGGCTCCTATGGTCGGTCGAGGCTCTGATACCAACTTGTCACGCCCAAGATGCGACCCTATCGTAAAGGAACTCTATGGTCCCACCAAGGATAGAAGCGCATCTTGAAGACGCTTTTGCAAGGTGGATATCATTACATCAACATTATATAATAGTGGGGATACATCCGATACATACAATGTCACATGAATACAACAATACAACATACAAGAACAACATCTGACTACGGATGAATCATAAACAGAAACTCAAGCAATATCCACCCTGCTAGCTCAGGCTGCCGACCGGGAACCTATCCCCTGATTGAAGAAGAAGCAGAAGAAGAACTCCAAAACAAGTAAACATCGCTCTCACGTCATGATCATCGCAAAACCTGTACCTGCAACTGTTGTTGTAGTAATCTGTGAGCCACGAGGACTCAGCAATCCCATTACCATGGGTATCAAGACTAGCAAAGCTTAATGGGAAAGGAAGGGGGTAAAGTGGTGAGGTTGCAGCAGCGGCTAAGCATATATGGTGGCTAACATACGCAAATGAGAGCGAGAAGAGAAGCAAAGGAACGGTCGTCATCTAGCAATGATCAAGAAGTGATGCTGAACTCCTACTTAAGTCAAACATAACCCAGAAACCGTGTTCACTTCCCGGACTCCGCCGAGAAGAGACCATCACGGCTACACACGCGGTTGATGCATTTTAATTCGGATCAAGTGTCAAGTTATCTACAACCGGACATTAACAAATTCCCATCTGCAACATAACCGCGGGCACGGCTCTCGAAAGTTTATACCCTGCAGGGGTGTCCCATCTTAGCCCATGATAAGCTCTCGCGATCAACGAAGGATATTCCTTGTCCCCGGGAAGACCCGATCAGTCTCGGAATCCCGGCTACAAGACATTTCGACAGTAATAAAACAAGACCAGCAAGACCTCCCGGCGTGCCGACATCCTGATAGTAGCCGCGCGTATCTCGTCTCAGGCCACGACCGGATGAGCACTACGTACAACTAGAACCAGCCCTCAAGTTTCCCCGAGGTGGCGCTGCAAGTGGCTCTAGTTTGGACCAACACTTAGACAAGCATTGGCCCGGGGGGCTAAAATAAAGGTGACCCTTGGGATGCACGACTCCCAAGGGAAAAAGGTAATAGGTGAGGCAAATGGTAAAACCAATGTTGGGCCTTGCTGGAGGAGTCTTATTCAAAGCGAACTGTCAAGGGGGTCCCATAAATCACCCGACCGCGTTAGGAACGCAAAATCCGGGAACATAACACCGGTATGACGAAAACTAGGGCGGCAAGAGTGGAACAAAACACCAGGCATAAGGCCGAGCCTTCCACCCTTTACCAAATATATAGATGCATTAATAATATAAGATATATTGTGATATCCCAACATAACCCTGTCCACCATGGAGCAATCTTCAACTTCACCTGCAACTAGCAACGCTATAAGAGGGGCTGAGCAAAGCGGTAACATAGCCAAACAACGGTTTGCTAGGAAGGGTGTCAAAGGTTAGAGGTTCATGGCAATTTGGGAGGCTTGAAGAACAAATGATGGGTAACGCAGCATAGCGATAGAACGAAGAAACTAGCATAGCAATGATAGTAGTGAGATCCAGGGTAGCGGTCATCTTGCCTGAAATCCCGCTAGGAAGAAGAACGAGTCCATGAAGAAGATGAACGGGAGTAGTCGAACGAATCCTCACAATCGCAACATTACCGGAACTAAGAAGCAACACCGGAAACAAACAAACAACATGGTAAATGCACAAGCATAAACATGTCATGATGCACAAACAAGTATGATGCATGTCCAGTTTAAATGTTGTTAACATGGCAAGAGGTGAAGCAAAAGTAAACTAACTATTTAGGCAAGTTTAAATGAGGCCGGAATAACAAACAACAATTCCGGAAAATCTCCATGTCCATATTTTAGATTCGGTACTGTTCTGCCTTAAACCATATTTTAAAGTTGTTAAACACGAAAATAAAGTGGACCATGTTAAACTAGGCATTTTTCCACCCCATATACATATAAAGTTTATTAAATTCCGAGTTACGGTTATTTAGTTATGAAATAAAGCATTTTAGCATGGCATTATGCAAAATAAACACAAACAGCATTTTAAGCATTTCAAACATGGATGAAAATGTCATAATGTGAAACTAGATGAAATTCTAATCATTTTTCATATATGACATGTTTAATTTGGATGCATGGACAATTACTTATTAACACTTTAATATGATGGCATTTGTCTGTAATTATGCATGCACGGGATATTTAGCAAATTCGTCCAGGAAAAAAACATCCACGGGCTGAAACTGGTGCATGCTGGGCTGAACAGAGAGGAGGGGCTGCTCACATTGGGCCAACAGGCCGGCCGGGTGGATGTAGAGGCGCTGGGCCTTGGCGGAAAGAGTGGCCTAGTCGGGGTCAAATGAGGCAGTGGCTTGGGCGGAGTCAACGGGCGCGGTCCTCTGCCCGTCAGGAAGCAGAGCAGCGGCGGTGAGGATCTTGCAGGTCAGTGCGCGACGGAGGAGGCCCGGACGGACAGGGCGAGGCGGAGGTCAGGCGGGAGTCGCGGGCTCCAGGTCCAGCGCTGGCACGAGATGAAGGAGGTCGGCGCGGCTGGGCGCTGCACTCGCCGATGCGGACGGTAGAAGCACGGCGGCGCTGGTATTTGACGGTGGCGGATGGCAAACGCACGCGGTGCGGAAATCCCGCGCGGTTCGAGTACTGGAGAAGGTCTTGGCCGGCGTTGAAGCTTTTCAACAGTCGGCGGCTTGAAGACAGCGGCTCCATGGCCTCCTGTTCGAACATGCGGAGAAAGACAGAGAGAGATGAGACAGGGAAGGAAGAAGGGAAAGAAGGAGGTAGCGCGAGGGACTGGCATGGAGGTTGGCGATGCAACGGAGAGGGGAGCACCGCGGCTGCCGGTGTCGGAGACGAGCAGGAGGAGGGCCTCGGGCCTGCTGCTACAAGTGGATGGCGGGGACGGCATGAAGTGGGAGGCGGCAGGGAGCTCCTTTCGCTGGCGCGCGACGAGGGGAACAAGGCCGAGCCTCCTGCTCGGGGCCTCGGGCAGCTTCACGATCCAAGGGGATCTTGGGGAGGGGAGGTGGCTTCGGGCGCATGGGGAAGAAGCAGCGGAGGAGCTCATCTTGCTAGCTGAAGGTTCGGACGCCGGCGGCAGATGGGAAGGGCGACTGGGAAGCGGGAAGAGGAGGCACGGCCTCGGGCGTTGGTTGGAGGGGAATGGATCTGGGAGGATCCCAAGGTGGGATTTGAGTGCGGCGGCGGTGCGGAGGATCCCTAGAAATTAGGTGGTGTGTCCAGATTAGGTTAGGGGTGATCTATATATAGCAAAGTGAGTCTAGGTTTGGACCTTCTGATTTGCATCGGACGGTCAAGATACAAAGGTTAAGAGAGATCAAATAATAAACCGAAGATACTTTCAGGATGTTTGGGGTGATCCGGAACCATCGGCGATGACTGTCTGGGTCGGGTTCGGGGGAGTTTTCGGACACACGCAAGAAGGGGTCGGTGGTTGTCCAGAGAGGTTAGGTGGTATGACAAGAGGGAAACGCAAACACGGTTGGTCTCGAAACGGTCAACGAACACAACGGAGAGAAGCGACGAATGGCAACTACGAGCGGATGCAAGTTTTAAAAACAATGACAGCAACGAGTGCCGATGCAATGCAAATGATGCGATGAGATGAGATGCATGACATGAACAAAATGCAAAACAAAAAAACAAAACCCAACCACGAAGGAAATAATATATCGCATCTCTGGAAAAGGCAAGAGTTTGACTTACGAATATGGAAAGTTGTATCTGGGGCGTTACAAAAATGATGGTTGCTTCGTCCGTCAAACTTAGACTGCGGGGAGGTGGGATTTTGTGATACGACGGCTCGTTACTGCCGCGCTACGACCGGGGTGACTCTCCGCCTGCATACTGCCTTCTAATTTGGTGGATGGCATTTGGGCCCGCGCACTGCATGGCCGGCATGTCAGTGAACAAAAGTATCACGGCATTCTGTAGAGGGAGACGTTTCAATGACCTAGGAGGAGCCAGAAGCAGTAGAGTGTCTCCACTTTACTAGTAGTAATTGTTTTTCTGGGTAGCTGTAGAGTGTCTCCACTATACTAGTAGTAATTGTTTCTCTGGGCCCAAGACAAAACAGCCCATTCACACTAGTAAATAGTAAAATCAATTCAAAAGCCCATATATTTACTGAATGAGAGGCGCTAACCACACCCAGCACACCGCCCCCCCCCCAAAAAAAAACCCAGGTGCTCTTCTTCCTCCTCGCTCCCACCCACCTCACGTCAGCTCGCTCCACTCGTACCCCCAAATTCCTCACCTCACTCCTACAGAAAACCCCAGCTCCCCTTCTTCCTCACTCCTACAGAAAACCCCCAGCTCCCTTTCTTCTTCGCTCGCACTACAACTAGGCTCATCATCCGTTACTCTGCTCAAATCCGTGAGCGCGATGCGACGCCCTCGAGGAAAATGGAGTCGGCTGACCCCATCGCCAAGAATATGAGGCTCCCGCCAGCAGCGGCGCCTGTTGTAGATCCCGCACCCGGCAGTGCGGGGAGAAGTGGCGACCCCGCCCCCACCGGATCCCAGGAACCCGTAGAATCTAGGGTGGACTGCATCAGCGATCTCCCGGACCCCGTCCTTGGGGAGATCATCTCGCTTCTCCCCACCAACGATTGCTGCTGCACCCAAGTCCTCTCAATTCAATGGCGCCCTCTATGGAACGTCGTGCCCCTTAATCTCGACTATCGTCATTTAACTCTCTTTAATGATTTTGAAATCCCCAAAGCCATCATCTCCTCCCACCAGTGATCCGTTCAAAGCCTCTGCATCCCATCATGCTACCTGAGCAAGCATACCATGCCCTGCACGGTGGACGCCTGGCTGAAATCCCCTGAATTCACAGAACTACAGTTGCTTGAGTTCTACTATTCCCCTGGAAATGACATACTGAAGGAAATATGCCCTAGAGGCAATAATAAAGTTATTATTTATTTCCTCATATCATGATAAATGTTTATTATTCATGCTAGAATTGTATTAACCGGAAACATGATACATGTGTGAATACATAGACAAACATAACGTCACTAGTATGCCTCTACTTGACTAGCTCATTAATCAAAGATGGTTATGTTTCCTAACCATAGACATGTGTTGTCATTTGATTAATGGGATCACATCATTAGGAGAATGATGTGATTGACATGACCCATTCCGTTAGCCTAGCACTTGATCGTTTAGTATGTTGCTATTGCTTTCTTCATGACTTATACATGTTCATGTAACTATGAGATTATGCAACTCCCGTTTACCGGAGGAACACTTTGTGTGCTACCAAATGTCACAACGTAACTGGGTGATTATAAAGGAGCTCTACAGGTGTCTCCGAAGGTACATGTTGGGTTGGCGTATTTCGAGATTAGGTTTTGTCACTCCGATTGTCGGGGAGGTATCTCTGGGCCCTCTCGGTAATGCACATCACTATAAGCCTTGCAAGCAATGTAGCTAATGAGTTAGTTACGGAATGATGCATTACGTAATGAGTAAAGAGACTTGCCGGTAACGAGATTGAACTAGGTATTGGATACCGACGATTAAATCTCGGGCAAGTAACATACCAATGACAAAGGGAACAAAGTATGTTGTTATGCGGTTTGACCGATAAAGATCTTCATAGAATATGTAGGAGCCAATATGAGCATCCAGGTTCCGCTATTGGTTATTGACCAAGAATAGTTCTAGGTCATGTCTACATACTTCTCGAACCCGTAGGGTCCGCACGCTTAACGTTACGATGACAGTTTTATTATCAGTTTATAAGTTTTGATGTACCGAAGGTTGTTCAGAGTCCCGGATGTGATCACGGACATGACGAGGAGTCTTGAAATGGTCGAGACATAAAGATTGATATATTGGAAGCCTATATTTGGATATCGGAATGGTTCCGAGTGAAATCGGGATTTTACCGGAGCACTGGGGGGTTACCGGAACCCTCCCGGGGGTTATTGGGCCTTCATGGGCCCTAAGGGAGAAGAGAAGAGGAGGCAAGAGGTGGGCTGCGCCCCCTCCCCTCCCTAGTCCGAATAGGACAAGGAGAGGGGGGCGGCGCCCCCCCTTTCCTTCTCCTCTTCCTCCTCCTTCCCCCTTCTCCTTCTCCAACTAGGAAAGAAGGGAGTCCTACTC
Source organism: Triticum dicoccoides (assembly GCF_002162155.2). NCBI lineage: Eukaryota > Viridiplantae > Streptophyta > Magnoliopsida > Poales > Poaceae > Triticum > Triticum dicoccoides. Next base: position 62,986,508 of record NC_041389.1, on the reverse strand, counting down.
CCGGTGGGAGTAGGACTCCCCCTTGGCGCGCCCTCCTTGGCCGGCCGCCCCCTCCCCCTTGGCTCCTTTATATACGAGGGCAGGGGGGCACCTCTAGACACACAAGTTGTTCTTTGTGATCGTTCCTTAGCCGTGTGCGGTGCCCCCTCCACCATATTAAACCTCGGTCATATCGTTGCGGTGCTTAAGCGAAGCACTGCGTCGATAGAACATCATCATCGTCACCACACCGTCGTGCTGACGGAACTCATCCCCGACACCCTGCTGGATCGGAGTCCGGGGATCGTCATCGAGCTGAACGTGTGCTGAACTCGGAGGTGCCGTACGTTCGGTACTTGGATCGGTCGGATTATGAAGACGTACGACTACATCAACCGCGTTGTTATAACGCTTCCTCTTACGGCCTACGAGGGTACGTGGACAACACTCTGCCCTCTCGTTGCTATGCAGCACCATGATCTTGCGTGTGCGTAGGAATTTTTTTGAAATTACTACGTTCCCCAACAGTGGCATCCGAGCCTAGGTTTTATGCGTTGATGTTATATGCATGAGTAGAACACAAGTGAGTTGTGGGCGATACAAGTCATACTGCTTACCAGCATGTCATACTTTGGTTCAGCGGTATTGTTGGATGAAGCGGCCCGGACCGACATTACACGTACGCTTACGCGAGACTGATTTTACCGCCGTGCTTTGCACACAGGTGACTAGCGGGTGTCTGTTTCTCCAACTTTAGTTGAACCAAGTGTGGCTACGCCCGGTCCTTGCGAAGGTTAAAACAGCACTAACTTGACGAACTATCGTTGTGGTTTTGATGCATAGGTAAGAACGGTTCTTGCTGAGCCCGTAGCAGCCACGTAAAATTTGCAACAACAAAGTAGAGGACCTCTAACTTGTTTTTGCAGGGCACGTTGTGATGTGATATGGTCAAGACGTGATGCTATAGTTTATTGTATGAGATGATCATGTTTTGTAACTGAAGTTATTGGCAACTGGCAGGAGCCATATGGTTGTCGCTTTATTGTATGAAATGCAAACGCCCTGTAATTGCTATACTTTATCACTAAGCAGTAGCGATAGTCATAGAAGCAATAGATGGCGTAACGACAATGATGCTACGATGGAGATCAAGGTGTCGCGCCGGTGACGATGGTGATCACGACGGTGCTTCGGAGATGGAGATCACAAGCACAAGATGATGATGGCCATATCATATCACTTATATTGATTGCATGTGATGTTTATCCTTTATGCATCTTATATTGCTTTGATTGACGGTAGCATTTTAAGAGGATCTCTCACTAAAAATTATCAAGAAGTGTTCTCCCTAAGTATGCACCATTGCGAAAGTTCTTCGTGCAGAGACACCATGTGATGATCGGGTGTGATAGGCTCTACGCTGAAATACAACGGGTGCAAAACAGTTGCACACGCGGAATACTCAGGTTAAACTTGATGAGCCTAGCATATAATAGATATGGCCTAGGAACACGGAGACGGAATGGTCGAACGTGAATCATATAGTAGATATGATGAACATAGTGATGTTCAGCATTGAAACTACTCCATCTCACGTGATGATCGGACATGGTTTAGTTGATTTGGATCACGTGATCACTTAGATGACTAGAGAGATATCTGTGTAAGTGGGAGTTCTTAAGTAATATGATTAATTGAACTTAAATTTATCATGAACTTAGTACCTGATAGTATTTTGCTTGTCTATGTTTGTTGTAGATAGATGGCTCGTGTTGTTGTTCCGTTGAATTTTAATGTGTTCCTTGAGAAAGCAAACTTGAAAGATGATGGTAGCAATTACACGGACTGGGTCCGTAACCTGAGGATTATCCTCATTGCTGCACAGAAGAATTACGTCCTGGAAGCACCGTTGGGTGTCAGGCCTGCTGCTGATGCAACTGACTATGTTAAGAACGTCTGGCAGAGCAAAGCTGATGACTACTCGATAGTTCAGTGTGCCATGCTTTACGGCTTATAACTGGGTCTTCAACGACGTTTTGAACGTCACGTTCCAAGAGTTGAAGTTAATATTTCAAGAAAATGCCCGGATTGAGAGATATGAAGTCTCCAATAAGTTCTATAGCTGTAAGATGGAGGAGAATAGTTCTGTCAGTGAACACATACTCAAAATGTTTGGGTATAATAATCACTGATTCAACTGGGAGTTAATCTTCCTGATGATAGTGTCATTGACAGAATTCTTCAATCACTGCCACCAAGCTACAAGAGCTTCGTGATGAACTATAAAATGCAAGGGATGGACAAGACTATTCCCGAGCTCTTCGCAATGCTAAAAGCCGCGGAGGTAGAAATCAAGAAAGAGCATCAAGTGTTGATGGTCAACAAGACCACCAGTTTCAAGAAAAAGGGCAAAGGGAAGAAGAACGGGAACTTCAAGAAGAACAGCAAACAAGTTGCTGCTCAAGAGAAGAAACCCAAGTCTGGACCTAAGCCTGAGGTTGAGTGCTTCTACTGCAAGCAGACTGGACACTGGAAGCGGAACTGCCCCAAGTATTTGGCGGATAAGAAGGATGGCAAAATGAACAAAGGTATATGTGATATACATGTTATTGATGTGTACCTTACTAATGCTCGCAGTAGTACCTGGGTATTTGATACTGGTTCTGTTGCTAATATTTGCAACTTGAAACAGGGACTACGGATTAAGCGAAGATTGGCTAAGGACGAGATGACGATGCGCGTGGGAAATGGTTCCAAAGTCTATGTGATCGCGATTGGCACACTACCTCTACATCTACCATCGCGATTAGTTTTAGACCCAAATAATTGTTATTTGGTGCCAGCATTGAGCATGAACATTATATCTGGATCTTGTTTGATGCGCGACGGTTATTCATTTAAATCAGAGAATAATGGTTGTTCTATTTATACGAGTAATATCTTTTATGGTCATGCACCCTTGAAGATTGGTCTATTTTTATTGAATCTCGATAGGAGTGATACACATATTCATAGTGAAACCAAAAGATGCAGAGTTGATAATGATAGTGCAACTTATTTGTGGCACTGCTGTTTAGGTCATATTGGGATAAAGCGCATGAAGAAACTCCATACTGATGAACTTTTGGAATCACTTGATTATGAATCACTTGGTACTTGCAAACCGTGCCTCATGGGCAAGATGACTAAAACGCCATTCCCCGGAACTATGGAGCGAGCAACTGATTTGTTGGAAATCATACATACTGATGTTTGTGGTCCAATGAATATTGAGGCTTGCGGCGGGTATCGTTATTTTCTCACCTTCACAGATGATTTGAGCAGATATGGGTATATCTACTTAATGAAACACAAGTCTGAAACATTTGAAAAGTTCAAAGAACTTCAGAGTGAAGTGGATAATCATCATAACAAGAAAATAAAATTTCTACAATCTGATCATAGAGGAGAATATTTGAGTGACGAGTTTGGCTTACATTTGAAACAATGCGGAATAGTTTTGCAACTCACATCACCCGGAACACCACAACAAAATGGTGTGTCCGAACATCGTAATCGTACTTTACTAGATATGGTGCAATCTATGATGTCTCTTACTGATTTACCGCTATCTTTTTGGGGTTATACTTTAGAGACGGCCGCATTCACGTTAAATAGGGTACCATCAAAGTCCGTTGAGACGACGCCTTATGAACTGTGGTTTGGCAAGAAACCAAAGTTGTCGTTTCTTAAAGTTTGGAGTTGCGATGCTTATGTGAAGAAACTTCAACCAGATAAGCTCGAACCCAAATCGGAGAAATGTGTCTTCATAGGATACCCAAAAGAGACTATTGGGTACACCTTCTATCACAGATCTGAGGGCAAGATTTTCGTTGCTAAATTCGGATCCTTTCTAGAGAAGGAGTTTCTCTCGAAAGAAGTGAGTGGGAGGAAAGTAGAACTTGATGAGGTAACTGTACCTGCTCCCTTATTGGAAAGTAGTCCATCAAAAGAACCGGTTCATGTGACAACTACACCAATTAGTGAGGAAGCTAATGATATTGATCATGAAACTTCAGATCAAGTTTCTACTGAACCTCGTAGGTCTACCAGAGTAAGATCCGCACCAGAGTGGTACGGTAATCCTATTCTGGAAGTCATGTTACTTGACCATGGTGAACCTACGAACTATGAAGAAGCGATGATGAGCCCAGATCCCGCAAATGGCTAGAAGCCATGAAATCTGAGATGGGATCCATGTATGAGAACAAAGTATGGACTTTGGTTGACTTGCCCGATGATCGACAAGCCATTGAGAATAAATGGATCTTGAAGAAGAAGACTGACGCTGATGGTAATGTAACTGTCTGTAAAGCTCGACTTGTTGCGAAAGGTTTTCGACAAGTTCAAGGGGTTGACTACGATGAGACTTTCTCACCCGTAGCGATGCTTAAGTCTGTCCGAATCATGTTAGCAATTGATGCATTTTATGATTACGAAATTTGGCAAATGGATGTCAAAACTGCATTCTTGAATGGATTTCTGGAAGAAGAGTTGTATATGATGCAACCAGAAGGTTTTGTTGATCCAAAAGGTGCTAACAAAGTGTGCAAGCTCCAGCGATCCATTTATGGACTGGTGCAAGCATCTCGGAGTTGGAATAAACGCTTTGATAGTGTGATCAAAGCATATTGTTTTATACAGACTTTTGGAGAAGCCTGTATTTACAAGAAAGTGAGTGGGAGCTCTGTAGCATTTCTGATATTATATGTAGATGACATATTATTAATTGGAAATGATATAGAATTTCTGGATAGCATAAAGGGATACTTGAATAAAAGTTTTTCTATGAAAGACCTCGGTGAAGCTGCTTACATATTGGGCATCAAGATCTATAGAGATAGATCAAGACGCTTAATTGGACTTTCACAAAGCACATACCTTAATAAATTTTGAAAAAGTTCAAAATGGATCAGGCAAAGAAAGGGTTCTTGCCTGTATTACAAGGTGTGAAGTTGAGTCAGACTCAATGCCCGACCACAGCAGAAGATAGAGAGAAAATGAAAGATGTTCCCTATGCTTCAGCCATAGGCTCTATCATGTATGCAATGCTGTGTACCAGACCTGACGTATGCTTAGCAATAAGCTTGGCAGGGAGGTACCAAAGTAATCTAGGAGTGGATCACTGGACAGCGGTCAAGAACATCCTGAAATACCAGAAAAGGACTAAGGATATGTTTCTCGTATATGGAGGTGACAAAAGAGCTAGTCGTAAATGGTTACGTTGATGCAAGCTTTGACACTGATCCGGACGATTCTAAATCACAAACCGGATACGGGTTTTTATTAAACGGTGGAGCTGTAAGTTGGTGCAGTTCTAAACGAAGCGTCGTGGCGGGATCTACATGTGAAGCGGAGTACATAGCTGCTTCGGAAGCAGCAAACGAAGGACTCTGGATGAAGGAGTTCATTTCCGATCTAGGTGTCATACCTAGTGCATCGGGACCAATGAAGATCTTCTATGACAATACTGGGCAATTGCCATGGCAAAGGAATCCAGATTTCACAAGAGGACCAAGCACATCAAGAGACGCTTCAATTCCATCTGGGACCAAGTCCAGGTGGGAGACATAGAGATTTGCAAGATACATACGGATCTGAATGTTGCAGACCCGTTGACTAAGCCTCTTCCACGAGCAAAACATGATCAGCACCAAGACTCCATGGGTGTTAAAATCATTACTGTGTAATCTAGATTATTGACTCTAGTGCAAGTGGGAGACTGAAGGAAATATGCCCTAGAGGCAATAATAAAGTTATTATTTATTTCCTCATATCATGATAAATGTTTATTATTCATGCTAGAATTGTATTAACCGGAAACATGATACATGTGTGAATACATAGACAAACATAACATCACTAGTATGCCTATACTTGACTAGCTCATTAATCAAAGATGGTTATGTTTCCTAACCATAGACATGTGTTGTCATTTGATTAACGGGATCACATCATTAGGAGAATGATGTGATTGACATGACCCATTCCGTTAGCCTAGCACTTGATCGTTTAGTATGTTGCTATTGCTTTCTTCATGACTTATACATGTTCCTGTAACTATGAGATTATGCAACTCCCGTTCACCAGAGGAACACTTTGTGTGCTACCAAACGTCACAACTTAACTGGGTGATTATAAAGGAGCTCTACAGGTGTCTCTGAAGGTACATGTTGGGTTGGCGTATTTCGAGATTAGGTTTTGTCACTCCGATTGTCGAGGAGGTATCTCTGGGCCCTCTCGGTAATGCACATCACTATAAGCCTTGCAAGCAATGTAGCTAATGAGTTAGTTACGGAATGATGCATTACGTAACGAGTAAAGAGACTTGCCGGTAACAAGATTGAACTAGGTATTGGATACCGATGATCAAATCTCAGGCAAGTAACATACTGATGACAAAGGGAACAAAGTATGTTGTTATGCGGTTTGACCGATAAAGATCTTCGTAGAATATGTAGGAGCCAATATGAGCATATAGGTTCCGCTATTGGTTATTGACCAAGAATAGTTCTAGGTCATGTCTACATAGTTCTCGAACCCGTAGGGTCCGCACGCTTAACGTTACGATGACAGTTTTATTATGAGTTTATAAGTTTTGATGTAGCGAAGGTTGTTCGGAGTCCCGGATGTGATCACGGACATGACGAGAAGTCTCGAAATGGTCGAGACATAAAGATTGATATATTGGAACCCTATATTTGGATATCGGAATGGTTCCGGGTGAAATCGGGATTTTACCGGAGCACCGGGAGGTTACCGGAACCCTCCCAGGGGTTATTGGGCCTTCATGGGCCCTAAGGGAGAAGAGGAGAGGAGGCAAGAGGTGGGTTGCGCCCCCTTCCCTCCCTAGTCTGAATAGGACAAGGAGAGGGGGCGGCGCCCCCCCATTCCTTCTCCTCTTCCTCCTCCTTCCCCCTTCTTCTCCAACTAGGAAAGAAGGGAGTCCTACTCCCGGTGGGAGTAGGACTCCCCCTTGGCGCGCCCTCCTTGTCCGGCCACCCCCTCCCCCTTGGCTCCTTTATATACGGGGGCAGGGGGCAGCTCTAGACAGACAAGTTGATCTTCGTGATCGTTCCTTAGCCGTGTGCGGTGCCCCCCTCCACCATATTCCACCTCGGTCATATCGTTGCGTTGCTTAAGTGAAGCCCTGCGTCGGTAGAACATCATCATCGTCACCACGCCGTCGTGCTGATGGAACTCATCCCCGACACCCTGCTGGATCGGAGTCTGGGGATCGTCATCGAGCTGAACATGTGCTGAACTCGGAGGTGCCGTACGTTTGGTACTTGGATCGGTCGGATCGTGAAGACGTACGACTACATCTACCGTGTTGTTATAACGCTTCCGCTTACGGTCTACGAGGGTACGTGGACAACACTCTCCCCTCTCGTTGATATGCATCACCATGATCTTGCGGGTGCGTAGGAATTTTTTTGAAATTACTACGTTCCCCAACACATACCACATACCGAATGCCATGAACTTGTGCCCTCAGCACCAATGTCCATCTCGCGGTTTTCGTCCTCTCTCCACACCGCCACCTTTGCGCTGTGCTACCTACCAGACAATCTAGTACTAAACCTTCAACTCCCATTTCTCAAGAAACTTTCACTTGTGCGGGTTTGTATATCGGAGGCCTCATTGCACATCATCATCCACTCCAGTTGCCCTACGCTGGAGTGCTTGGTGCTTGTTCTCATAGTTAGAATCGGTTGTCTCCAAATAAAGTCGCCTAACCTTGTAAGAATTGGAATTTCTTTTAACGAAAGGCAGCTCAGCATCCAAGATGCCCCTTCACTTCAAAGGTTGATCCTTGATTTTAGTTATTCACCGTTGCAAATAACCGTCCTCTCTACGCCTAAACTGGAGACCTTGGGTGTAATACATGATCTCTGTGCTCATTTCAATATGGTGTTTGGCTCCATAGTTCTTCAGGTACTTTATATTATCATCTACACTTGTAACCATAAGCTGCATTTAAAATTCTATGCATAATTTATATATCATCTTGGAGTACACATTTTGTACTAATATTATGTTCTATGCTCAATGAAGAGTTTCTCCATGGATGGCCTATCAATGGTGCTGGATTCTGTCAAGATCTTATATATCCAAATGAATAGTTTTGATCTGACCAAGATTATTGGCTTGCTGCAAAGCTTTCCATGTCTCGAGAAGTTGTATATAAAGGTGATAATTTCACGCACATTGGAAGCCCGCATATAGTGTACTAGAATTAACCGTTCAGCTGTTGCTCTTTCGACACTCTTCTTTTAGACCTTAACTGTTTTCAATCTTCATGTCTATTTAGGCAACAGGACGGGGTATGAAAGTTATAACCAATCAGTGGATTCGTAAGCATCGGGTTTTCTCACTTCTCATGAGATTCGATTGAAGACAATAACGCTAGAACGATATGTAGCCAACCGTGCAAACACAAGATTTGTCACATTCTTCCTGCTGAATGCGAGGTTACTATTGTCCATCAGGCTTAAGTTTATCAGCAGCATGGTTTTGCCGGATGGGTATGTCGAAGAGCAAAAAAGGAGTTTCAGGTAGTCAAAAGAGCTTCTGAACGTGCCGGGCTTCTATTTACAACATATTGTGGTCATAATCCAGTAAATTTTACGACCCAGGATGTTCATTTTATGGACTTGACCGATCCATTTGACTGTGACTGCCAAAAACAGTGCTGGAGTTAGATGTTGTTGCCCTTTTCAATCTGGTTTTTTTTGTAAACTTGATGAACAATTAACCCTCGTGCTTTTGTACAGTTTGTAAGCTGGAGTTAGATGTTCCTGCCCTTTTCAACTCGGTTGTGACTGTCATATTTTCTTTGAAACAAGGCAAATGGCTTGCCATTCATTTAATTTAGAGTGAAATATTGTAACAAATCCCAACCAAGGGAAATAACATCACTCTCGCCGGCTGCTTGAGCTCACTGTGCATTACAGAAGCCAAGTGATTAGCCCGCACTAGCACCCACAAACTTATTTCGAACTAGCACATCAAATGGGTTGTAAATTTTCATAGGAAAGGCTGCATGACCGTGACAGATTTGGATTCTGACATTTGGGACCCGCGAGGAAATAGCCTATCCAAGGTGGTGTCCACTTACTAGCCAGTCAAAAAATGATTCTGCCTACCAGCCGTTGGTTTATGTTTACCACATCATGAGCCGAGTTGTGTTTTTTTCTTGCTGAAAATGGCTAGCCCAATTCTATTTTTTTAAAAGAAATACCCAAACAAGGCCTACTTGCTTTATCGGCCCTACTGGGCTACAATCTTTCAAGACGAGGAGAGTTTCATTCGGATTGCCCAGAAATGGGCTGTACATTTTTAAAACACATCAAACTGGGAATTAGTTTCAAATATCTTTTTTTTCATTTCAAGATTTTAAATTACATTAATTTTTATGCGTGGAGAATTTGTTGGATTTTATATTGATATACATTTATTTTTAAAATCCGTTTGAATGTGAGTCGAAATTTCGGGATTAAAAACAATTAGGACCGCACTGAAATATGCAAAATTTTGTATAATTTTTTAACCGTGGCCACAATATGGGCTGTAATGCTAACAAAAAGAATATGGGCTCCAAAAAAAACCATAAGAGTTAGCAAATGGGCTGTAAATTAATAGAAATAATGGCAGATGGGATGTATGCTGTTTTCAAAAGATTTGAGGCTTTCCTAAAAAAAGGTTGACGCACAAGCACTGACTGTTGGATGTCCATCCAACGGTCGTCGTGCTTCTTCAATCTCTGCTCTTCCTGCTCCAGCCGCTCAAACAAGCGCCGGCGGGACTGCCTGCTCGCTCCTCCCCGCGGTCGGCTGTGCTGCTGCGCAGGCCTCACCGCCCCACCGTACTCCCATCACCGGCTAGCCATCCCTCTACTCACTCACACCTGCTTTTATTCTCCGGCAACGGCAGACAAACCAGTAAACCCTCGTACAGTCGTACTCCCCTCCGCGTGGGAAACAACTGTCGAGTCTTCCCTCCCTCTGTGTCGTCCCCTTCCTAGGCGCGGCGTGGTCCACCGTATGCAATGAAGTGCCTCCTTATTATGCGCAAAATAATTATTCCTCCACCTGACAGCGGGGACCCACCGGACGGTCCACCGTATTTCGCGAAAAAAACATTTCCCCCTAACTGCTGGGACCCACCAGCTACACCTTTGCACGCAAGGAAGTGCGTCCGGGCAAAAAAAAAAACGAATCGCCCCCTTGACTGCTAGGACCCACCAGCTACATCTTCGCACGCAAGGAAGTGCCTAACAGTCGCAACCCACATGGTCGAAGCGTACGTAGCATTGTCATTCTGGTCGCGAACGTGTACGTACATATATACTGGTGGATGTAGAGGCGTGCACATGTCATAGTAGAGGCGCGCACGTAGTATGTACACGTACATACAACGGCCAGGGTGCAAGAAAGAAAATACGGCCACGTATGTGTACATACGAGCGGGGTCTCGAACGCCTACTTGCGCATACGTACGGCGAGGGCTCGTTGACATGGCTGGGTCGGAATGGAAAAACAGCATCTTCGTCGTCGTGTTCATGGGGAGGCAACAGAATGCGTCGTGTTCATGGGGAGGCAACGGAATGCGTCGTGTTCATCGAGAGGCAACGGAACGCGTGGGAGCCAACCGGCTGGGTCGGAACGGAATGCATGGTCGTGTTCATCGGGAGGGCTTGGACGAAACAGGCGATGGAAACGAGGCCTGGCATACCGCAGAACGGAGGAAACGGCCTTGTGTTCGACCGGCCACGTTCGAAACGGGATCCTGTTCATCGGGAGGGGTCTGGCACACCGCAAAATGGACGAAACGGACCTCCTACGGTCGAAACAGGGGTCCTGTTGATCGAGAGGGGTGTGGCGTACCACAAAACGGACGAAACGGACCTCCTACAGTCGAAACGGGGGTCCTGTTGATCGGGAGGGGTGTGGCGTACCGCAAAACAAAGGAAACGAACCTCCTACGGTCGAAACGGGGGTCCTGTTGATCGGGAGGGGTGTGGCATACCGCAAAACGGACGAAACAGACCTGCTATGGTCGAAACAGGGGTCCTGTTGATCGGGAGGGGTGTGGAGTACCGCAAAACGGATGAAACGGACCTCCTACGGTCGAAACGGGGGTCCTGTTCATCGGGAGGGGTGTGGCGTACCGCAAAACGGGACTCCACGGGATACTGTTCATCTCCACCGTCGACCTCCTCCAGCCTCCACGGGCTACCGTCGAACTCCTCCAGCCTCCACGGGCTCCTGTTCATCCAGCCTCCACCGCGCGCTACTCCCCCGGCTACTGTTCAACCACCCCTCCACGGGCACCCCTCCACCTTGTACTGTTCATCCAGCCCTCCGCACCACGGGGTCCTGTTCAACCACCCCTCCACGGGCACCCCTCCACCATCTATTGTTCATCCAGCCCTCCACACCACGGGGTCCTGTTCATCCAGAGGCAACACCACCGCTCACTGTATATCCACCCCCCCCCGCAACTCTCACTGTTCATCCCAGAGGCACATTTGATCGGCTTCAGTTAGCAGCAGTAGCGAAGGAATCGCTCGATCGAGTTCAGTTAACAGCCATCGATCGATCGCTCGGGTTCAGTAACGCGTAGCCTGGAGTGCAATCGCTCGGGTTCAGTTAGAGCCCAACGCCTCGCTGAGTGGCCTAAGGAAGCATTTCTTCTAGCGCAATTCCAGGGCGTTCAAAAGGGGCACGTGGACACATCGCAAGATACAGTCGGAGTGCGGCATGCACGCGATGTGGCACAAGACCGGCAATACCTTGCCGGTGATGGTCAACGGCCGGCAGACGGGCAGCAAAAAAGGTTCTAGTGCTGCACACCAACAAGAAGTTCGACCAGCAGAGGACCAACTAGGTGATGCACCAGTACCACCTCGGGGACCTGGAGCAAGAGAAAGAGCGGGAGCTGGTCCTCTGCGAGATTTTCTACCAGACGAACACTAGGGCCAGGAGTAAAAATATTATAAGTTAGTTTGGTATTGGTAGTTGTACTACCTTATCGTCCTCAAGTTGGTATTGTTGTTAACGATCTTTTGGTATGAACTTGCATTTGCTTCCAACCATCATGCCGAGGGTGGACGTGGATATAAAGATGAATCATTTGTTTCGAAATGAATTTTCAGGCACCTGATTTTTATTTGATGGGTACCATAAGCACCCGCCGTTCGAATTCCCAGTTCTCCAATTTTTTCGAAACAAGTGCATGCACTTATTATCACGATAAAAAAACAATATCCGTGCTGCATCTCAGTTATCAGTCTGTACTTGCAGAATTCTCTCCTTTATTGAGCACGTATATTGTTTTTTCTGGTCGAGCAAGTTTCAGCTGGGTTGTAGACTGCCCATGGTTGGTTTTGTTTTTAACAGGCCCAGCCCATAAAGACAACGGGGCACAAAGATCCAGCAGGTATCTACTAGCCTCTGGCACGCCCGCGTTAGTTATATTTTGTCTTACAACATCCGAGGCAGTTTTTTTTACTGAATCAAACACACAGCCCAGTTCTATTTTCCTCTAGAAACGCATGTCCTACATCCGTTTTCTAATCTCTACCTATAGTTTTACTAGTTCATATACACGTATCATTATATTGAAAACACATAAAATTCCCTTCTCATATTTACATCCTTATTTTTGTTGTTTTTTCACACCCAGCGCTGATTTTTTTACCATTGGTTTTCCCTTAAACCAACTCAATTGTCCCACGTCTTATTTGCTTACAAAAACAAAACGATTTTTTTGGCAAATCAATAAGTTCTTAAAAAATGTTTATCATTTCGGGATTACAACAGTTCGGACTCCACCGAAATATGCAAAATAAGGTTGAACTTTTTGACCGTGGTCCTGGGCAGAAAATAGGCTGTAATAAATTACTTAAGAATTAGCAAATGGGATGCAAATTATAAAAAATAGCAAATGGCCTTTATGTTGTCTGCCACAGATTTGGAGGCTGACTTGTGGGCCTACTAAGTTCATGCATACACAAGGTTTCTCAAAAAAGAAACTTAGTCAACAATCGACTCTACCAGTGTCAGACCATTAGATGTCAATCTAACGGCAATCGTGCTTCTTCAGTCTCTGATCTTCCTGCCCTAGCCGCCCAAACCAGCGCCGTCAGAACCGCCTGCTCCCGCCTCCCGTGGCTGGCAGTGCTGCCGGGCAGGCCTCACGGCCCCATAATCCTCGCATCCCTATCCTGTCTATCCCTCTACTCACCCACACCTCCTGTTATTTTCCGGCGATGGTAGCCAAACTAGTCAACACTTGTAGTCTCCACCGCGTGGGCAGCCACTGCCGTGTCTTCCCCGGCTTCGTGTCGTTCCCTTCGTAGGCCTCGCCGCCGTCCACTGCCCTAGTGCTCTCGGCGTGACGTGGTCAATGATGTCCATCCAATGGCCGTAGTGCTTCTTCAACCTCAGGATTTCTTGCCCCAGCCGCCCAAAGCAGCGCCGGTCGTTCCTCATGCTCCTGCCTCCCGTGGCCGGCTGTGCTGCCGCGGAGGCCTCACCGTCCCCATACTACTCCCACCGCTGGCCAGGCCATCCCTCCACTCACCCACTCCCCTTGTTATTCTGCGGCGACGGCAGCCTCACACCGTAGCCGAACCAGTGAGCCCTCGTACTCCTCTCCGCGTGGGCATCCACTGCCGCGTCTTCCCCGGCTCCGCGTCATCCCCTTCCTAGGCCTCGCCGTTGTCCACCGCCGTGGTGCTCTTGGCGCGGCGTGGTCAATGTGGTCAAGGACCGACTTCCATCGGAGGAGTACTGTACGTGGAGAGGCCGACAGCTGGGTCCACGACAGCCGCAAGGAAGAGCCTCCTTATTACGCGCAAAATAATGTTATTCCTCCACCTGACAGCAGGGACCCACCAGACGGGCCACCAGTATTTCACGGAAAAAATGTTTCCCCCCTGACTGCTGGGACCCACCGGACGGGCCACCGTATTTTGCAAAAAAAAAATGTTCCCCCCGCTGTCAGCTCGGACCCACCGGAAGTGCCTCCTTATTACGCACAAAAAATGAATAATCCCCCGGCTAGATGGGACCCACCTTGGTGGGAGGCTGACTTGTGGGCCTACTAAGTTGACGGGCACAAAGGGCTTTGTCAACTTTGTCAATATGAACGATTCTAGCTCCAGTGACCGCACGATGTCCATCCAACAGCCATAGTGCTTCTTCAACCTCTCGTCTTCTTGCTCCAACCGCCCAAAGCAGTGCCGGTCGTGCCGCATGCTCCTGCCTCCCGTGGTCGGCTATGCTACCGCGGAGGCCTCACCGCCCCCTACTATTCCCACGGCTGGCCAGGCCCTTGGGCGATGCCGAACCAGTGAACCCTCGTACTCCTCTCCGCACGGGCTTCCACTGCCGCGTCTTCCCTGGCTCCGTGTCGTCCCCTTCCTAGGCCTCGCTGTCGTCCACCACCGTGGTGCTCTCGCGTGGCGTGGTTGATGTCTACTACACAACCTTCTTCTTGTAGGCGTTATTGGGCCTCCAAGTGCAGAGGTTTGTAGGACAGTAGCAAATTTCCCTCAAGTGGATGACCTAAGGTTTATCAATCCGTGGGAGGCGTAGGATGAAGATGGTCTCTCTCAAGCAACCCTGCAACCAAATAACAAAGAGCCTCTTGTGTCCCCAACACACCCAATACAATGGTAAATTGTATAGGAGCACTAGTTCGGCGAAGAGATGGTGATACAAATGCAATATGGATGGTAGATAAAGGTTTTTGTAATCTGAAATTATAAAAACAGCAAGGTAACAAGTGGTAAAAGTGAGCGTAAAGGGTATTGCAATGCTAGGAAACAAGGCCTAAGGTTCATACTTTCACTAGTGCAAGTTATCTCAACAATAATAACATAATTGGATCATATAACTATCCCTCAACATGCAACAAAGAGTCACTCCAAAGTCGCTAATAGCGGAGATGAAACGAAGAGATTATGGTAGGGTACGAAACCACCTCAAAGTTATTCTTTCCAATCAATCCGTTGGGCTATTCCTATAAGTGTCACAAACAGCCCTTGAGTTCGTACTAGAATAACACCTTCAGATACAAATCAACCAAAACCCTAATGTCATCTAGATACACCAATGTCACCTCAAGTATCCGTGGGCATGATTATACGATATATATCACACAATCTCAATTCATCTATTCAAACCAACACATAGAACCTCAAAGAGTGCCCCAGAGTTTCTACCGGAGAATCATGACGAAAACGTGTGCCAACCCCTATGCATAGATTCCCAAGGTCACGGAACCAGCAAGTTGATCACCAAAACATACATCAAGTGAATCAATAGAGTGCCCCATTGTCACCACGGGCATCCCACCCAAGACATACATCAAGTGTTCTCAAATCTTTAAAGACTCAATCCAATAAGATAACTTCAAAGGGGAAACTCAATCCATTACAAGAGAGTAGAGGGGGATAAACATCATAATGATCCAACTATAATAGCAAAGCTCGTGATACATCAAGATCGTGCCAAATCAAGAACACGAGAGAGAGAGAGAGAGAGAGATCAAACACATAGCTACTGGTACATACCCTCAGCCCCGAGGGTGAACTACTCCCTCCTCATCATGGAGAGTGCCGGGACGATGAAGATGGCCACCGGTGAGGGTTCCCCCCTACGGCAGGGTGCCGGAACAGGGTCCCGATTGGTTTTTCGTGGCTCTGGAGGTTTGCGGCGGCGGAACTCCCAATCTATTCTCGTCTCTGAAGTTTTTCGGGTATATGGGTATATATGGGAGGAAAAAGTACGTTGGTGGACCTCCGTGCTGTCCACGAGGCAAGGGGCGCACCCTACCCTCGTGGGCAGCCCGGGACTCCCCTCGTGCAACTCCGGTAATCCGTGGGCTTCTTCTAGTCCAAAAATAAGTTTCATGGAGGTTCAGGTCAATTGGACTCCATTTGATATTCCTTTTCTTCGAAACACTGAAACAAGGGAAAAAACAGGACTGGCACTGGGCTCTGGGTCAATAGGTTAGTCCCAAAAGTAATATAAAAGTGCATAGTAAAGCCCAATAATCATCCAAGATTGATAATATAATGGCATGAATACTTCATAAATTATAGATACGTTGGAGACGTATCAGCATCCCCAAGCTTAATTCCTGCTCGTCCTCGAGCAGGTAAATGATAAAAGAAATAATTTATGAAGTGTGAATGCTAGCAGGTGCACAAGTTTTACCAATGATAATTTCAGTCACCTTTTCTAGCATCATTATATGTCATAACAGTAGCTCAACTCATAAAACTTTGCATGATCAAGTAACAAGCTATTCACATGTTAAAGTATAGATCATGAACTTTCTTGAAAACTAATAAACAGTGCTCTTAGTCATCAAACAATTACAATTCATCTTATTTTCAGGAAGGGTCTATGTCAGAGCTTTGATTTAGCAAATCCCACATACTCAACTATCATATAGTCTTCCATGATTGCTACCACTCAAGGCATATTTTTAGAACAAATAGCTTCCATCGAACACAGAGAAAGATAGGGGCTTAATGTTTCGCCTCCCAACTTATTTATCATATAGATAATTGTCAACAATAATAATTCATGATCAAATATATTTGAATGGCCATATATGCTTAGATCTTTCCATCATATGATGCTTGCCAACTAAAGAGTAGTTTGGAATGAGAAGGAATACTACTCACTCTTGCATAAAAATAAAAGATAGGCCCTTCGCAGAGGGAAGCAGGGATTTGCAGAGGTGCCAGAGCTCGAAGCTTTTAAAATAGAGATGAAAATAATTTTGAGAGGTATGCTTTCATTGTCAACATAACGACCAAGAGCTCCCAATATCTTCCATACTACGTACATTATAGGCGGTTCCCAAACAGAAAGGTAAAGATTTTACTCCCCCTCCACCAACAATCACACTCCACGGCTTGTCCGAAACAACGGGTGCCGTCCAACTATCAACATTCCTGGGGAGTTTTGTTTAAATTATTTGCGATTTGATTTCGATCTTTTGATCATGGGACTAGGCATCCCGGTTACCAGCCTTTTTCTCGTGAATGATGAGCGAAGTCCACTCATCGTGAGAATAACCCACCTAGCATGGAAGATACTGCTAACCCGTAGTCGCTACATGAGCGATTCGGGCATACAAAACAGATTATCAATATGAGTCTTCACCGGTTTCGGACGAGAACTCATCAGTTACACAGGCACTTCATTTTTTTAACTTATTTGAACTCCAGACTTTTTTTGAGCCGGCATTATGCAGCATTCGAAGCAACGTCATCAATTTCGAACACGTTCTGACATCATTTGCTGTTATTCAGTCACCAATTTGTTTAGATCAGAGCTAAATTACCATGAAAATGAAAATCACTACAAAACAAACTCTGAAAATGTTGAAGGTATCATCATTTCACCCGCATAGCATGTGCGAAAAGAGTGGAGAGGGTCACGGCAAAAACTGGACGAACTTCGTGTACAAACTGGACAATCTCTTTTGGAGTATCAGGGTTTCGGACGAGAACTCATCAGTTACACGAGCACTTCTGTTTTTCAGTCATTTACCAATTTGTTTAGAGAGCAAAATGACCGTGAAACAGTAAATCAGAGCAAAACAAACTCTGAAAAAGCAGAAAAGAAAAAACTATATAAAAAAATTACTCAAAAGTAAATAGCAGAAAATAAATAATGCAGAAAAGAAAAAACTATATAAAGCAAAAATATTCACAAAGAAACTAAATACAGCAAAAAAAACTACTCAGAAATAAATAGAAGAAAAAATAAAGCAGAAAAGAAAAAACTATATAAAAAATTACTCAAAAATAAATAGAATAAAATAAATAATGCGGAAAAGAAAAAATTATATAAAGCAAAAATATTGACAAAGAAACTAAATACAGCAAAAAAACTACTCAGAAATAAATACAAGAAAAAAAAGCAGAAAAGAAAAAACTATATAAAAATTACTCAAAAATAAATAGAAGAAAATAAATAATGCAGAAAAGAAAAAAAATATAAAAAATTGTTGGGGCGCTGTCTGATGGGCCTGCCAGACCTAGGGTGTGCAAATTCAGGCCCAGAAGGGCCACCAGGCTCACAGGCAGTGCGCCCTAGTTAGGCCCAGAAGTCTGCTATATAGAGGAGTTCGAAAGGGCAGTCACAGCTGGGTTTAGAAACCAGTGCGGCTGCCGGAGCTGCAATGGAGCTTCGTCGGGCCGCCGGACCTGCAATGGAGCATCATTGGTGCTGCGATGGAGTATCGTCGGGCCACCAAAATCTCGCAGGTGTTGCAATGGCGCATCACCAGCGATATGTTTTCCTGGAATTTCGGACCAATTTTCGAAATTCATGAACAATTTCGAATTTTGTGAACATATTTTTAGAAATTTATGACTTTTTTTGAATTCAGTTACATTTTGTTCGAATTCATGAGCATTTTCTGGATATGCAAACTACTTTCGTAATCAGGAAAAAAGATCCCAAATTGTTTTCTCAGATTGTGAAGATTTATTTAATAAGCGATTTGTTGTAAAAATCATGAACATTTTTTATGATTACTCAAACAAAACCATGTACATTTTTGAATTCTTGTACACTTTTTTGGACTTGGAATTTATTTATATTAAGAACTTTTTGAAATCCAGAATTATTGTAAAGGAGAATAAAAAATGAAATAAAAAAGGAGTTGTCCGATCCGGCATGGGCCAGCCGAAAAGGCCGCGCTGGGAAATGAGGTCCCTTACCCTCGTCCCACCCAGGCCAACCCCATTCGGCGCCTCACATTAAATAGGACAGACACGTTTAAGCAGCAATAAGTTGGTAATGGTGTGGTGGTTTGCCAAGATAGTGGACACCTGCAGGTCTCGTGTTCGAAGTACATCGTTGTTTGTTTTTTCTGCTTCAATGGCTATTCGGTGCGTGGCCCAGTTGTCAGTAAGGCAAGTCCAACTTGTCTGAACATCAGGGTCCACCGCGCCAGAATTTGTTGTTTTAATGGCCATTCGGTGGGAAAACCCTATTCGACGCGCGTTGCGTCAAACTGCTGGAGCTTCGGACAGAGAGCTATCGACTGGCGAACAAGGTGGGCCGGCCCATTTACATGATAAAACACTACTGTTTCCGGTTTTGGGAACCTCCTAGAAGTTTCCTGGTCGGTTTTGGGAAGCTTCTAGAAAGTTCCTGAGCCAGATTTTAGTGGATTTCACTTTTTTCTTTGCAGTTTTTCTTAATCTATTTTTCTCTTTTTCTTTTTTCTGTTGGATAATTTTCCTTATTTTTTTGTATTTCTTTTTGTTTTTTATATTTATTTTGCAATCCCTTTTTCTGCTCATTTTTTCATTCCTTTTTTTCTTTTTCAGAATTTAAAATTTGTTTGAAATTTAAAAAAAAGTTCGGAAGTACAAAAAAATGTTCCTATTTTTTAATTTTTGTTTAGAAGTTCAAACAACACTCGTGACTTCTAAAAAATGCTCACATATTTGAAAACATGTTCACCTTTCAAAAAATGTTCCTGTTTTTTATTTATTTTTGTTCAGAAGTTCAAACAACATTCATGATTTCTAAAAAATGTTCGCCTATTTGAAAACATGTTTACCTTTCAAAAAATGTTGGTGTTTCGAATTTTCACAAATTCAAAAAGTGTTCTTGATATTTAAAAAATATCTGCCTTTCAAAATTTGTTTATAAGTTCAAAAAATGTTCCCGTTTTTTAATTTTGTTCGTAGACTCAATCAATGTTGGTAATGGTCACATTTTAAAATTTGTTCAGAGTTTCAGATTTTGTTCACAGATGCAAAATATGTTCCCTTTTGTACAAAATGTTCATGTTTTCAAAAAATATTCTTTTTTATCAACATTTGTTCATAAATTAGAAAAAAGTTCCCAGCTTTAATTTTGTTCGTGTTTGTCAAAAAAATGGGAATGTGAAAAAATGTCCATGTTTTACAAAATTTGTTCACAAATTCCTGCATTCTTCCCTTTTTGAAACTTGGTTAAAAAACCAAAAATTGGGCAATTTTTCCAATACTTGTTCGTTTTAAAAAATGTTCAGATTTTTTTAAAGTATTCAGAATTTTCTTTAAATGTTCTACAAAAAAGGATTATTTTTTTTATCTGCCGATATGGTTAGTTCGAAAGGATTTTTTTTGGATCTGCCGATATGGTTAGTTCGAAAGGATCTGCTCTATTGGTTCGGCACCTGTCTCTACAATTGACGTATCATGAGTTCGAATCCTGCTCAAAGCAGCTCCCTTTTTGCATTGTATTTTACGCCATTGGCTGCTCCCACGTGGGCTGGCCCAGGCGAAGTCCCCCTGTGCGAAGCCCCTCCAGTCTGCCGCAGAATGCGGCAGCTAGGAGGTCCCCATTCAGTGCATGGCCCCGTTGTCAGCAAGGCAAGTCCCACTAGTCTGGACAGTATGGCCTACATGTCAGGGTCCACCGTGCCAGAGTAGGTCCAACATAATCATGTCGCTTTTTCTTAAACAAGAAGCATAGAGATTCAACTATGTAAATTATCAACCAAACCAATTTAGTTTTGAGATTTACTTATTGGCATATCACAGATTTGTCAAAAACAACCTATTCTTTCATTTGCTATAAGAATACAAGTAAAATTTGACAAATACATGCACAGCCCAGTGGTCTGAACCTTGATCTGCAACATGGTGGATGGGCGTTTGAATTCCTGCCCAAGTGAAAGCCTGCAAATTTTTTGTGTTTACTACGCGCTGGCCGTCCCCACTTGTGATCGCCCCTGGAGGTTGTCGTGGATGTCACCCACGCCTGTCAGCCCCAGCGAGTACTCGGGCCCGCAGATCAGTGGCTGCGGCTAAAGAAGTCCTCGATCAGATTCAGCTCCAGATCTGGATCTGGAAATTTTCACACCAGGGACCCTCTATTTTTGAGTTCCATCTGGCAGGTCCATGTTTTTTTGCAGAAAACACTGTAGTTTTAAAATGGCAACAACTTGCCTATTTCAAATCCAATTTAACAAATTAAATATGTATTCCTATCAAGAAAGTGTGTTCTATCCATTTATAAACTTTTCCACTGTTTTGGTTAATTCAAATTGGTGCGATTAAAAATATTTAATTACTCATAAAAGCTTGCAAAAATCATAACTTGTAACTAATGCAAAGTCACCGGTGTTGCAATATATTCTGAATATTACCACAAATAGTTATTTTGTTGAAATACCTAGTCTCTATTACAACAAAATGACTGCCTCACGCAACGGAATTTGTTTGTCGCAATATCGCTACCATATTGCAACGCCGATGCAGTTTGTTGCAATAGGTAGCCACTTTTTTTGCAACAATATGTGCAACTAATGCAACGTCACGGTGATGTTGCAATATTTTTCTGAATATTGCCACAAGTAGTTATTCTGTTGAAATACGTAGTCTCTATTACAACAAAATGATTGCCCTTGTGCAATGAATTTTTTTTGTCGCAATACCGCTACCATATTGCAACGCCGACACACTTCGTTGCAATATGAGGCCTCTATTGCAACAAATTTAGTGTTTATCGTGACCAAAGTAAGTTATGGCAATATGTGCGGCCTATTACCACAACCGGGGAATTTGTGCTAATATTGCATTTTATTGCAACAAACCTTTGTTGTTGCAAAAAAAATTGTTGCAATAGACCAGAGTCCTTGTAGTGGGTTTAGAGTTTGGCACATGCAAATTTACTTGGAACGGCAGGTAAATACCGCATATAGGATGATATGGTAGACACTCATGGAAGAAACTTGGTTCAAGGAATTTTGATGCACAAGCAGTATTCCCGCTTAGTACAGATATTTTGGCTAGCAAAGGATTCTAAATAGCAAGCACCACCTGTTAGAGTATCCAAAACAATATAACTTATACAAATATACCCAAGCATAACTCATTATGTTTTCTTCCTTGTCCAACTTCAACTAATTTGCTCAGGTTTGAAAATAATTAATGGGGCTCACAATCATAGAAGATGTCCAAGATAGTATTGTATATGAAATCTCTCTTCCCTCAATATTCTTTCATGAATTGTTCAAGTGACCAATACAATGTTTGCTAACCTCCAATAAATTTACTACCTCTACTTCTTATATGTGAAGGCATTACTCCCCATGGGATAAGCATATGAAACATATTTAATTTCAGATTTATGACATTCAAATCATTCAACCATTTACTCATAGGATATAAGTGGAGCACACGAGTAAATGACAAACTATTCCAAAAAGATATAAGTGAAGATTAATGAGTAGTTAAATAATTACATAGCGATGTGAAGACTGTCTCTCAATTAAGAATTTCAGATCTTGGAATTTTATTCTACAGCAAGCAAAACAAAACAAAATGGCATTGCAAGGATAGCACAACTCATGTGAAGAAGCAAAAACTTAGGCTCAACCGATACTAACCGATAGTTGTTGAGGAAGAAGGGTGGGATACCAACCGGGGCATCCCCAAGCTTAGATGCTTGAGACTTATTGAAATATTATCTTGGGGTGCCTTGGGCATCCCCAAGCTTGAGCTTTTGTGTCTCCTTAATTCCTTTGATATCACGGTCTCCCTAAATCTCAAAAGCTTCATCCACACCAAACTCAACAAGAACTCGTGAGATAAGTTAGTATAAACCAATGCAAAAACCTTATCATTCTCTACTGTACTAAATGCCTCTTCATATTTAATACTCCTATCCTCAAATAGAATCATTAAACAAGCAAACATATGCAAACAATGCAAACATAACAGTAATCTGCCAAAACAGTACAGTCTGTAAAGAATGTGAGATTCATCATACTTTCCTAGCTCCAAAAATTATGAACGAAAATTCCCACTGTAGTAAATTTATCAGATCTTATTATGTAAAAGGTTTCAACATTATATCACATTCTGACTTTTCTAGGGAATATTTGCAAAAGCGGTAAACTTTCTGTTTTGAAACAGCAACATGTATACTTGCAAAATAAGCATGGTAAAGGCTATCCTTGACATTTTTATTTAAAAGAAAGATGAAAACACTAATCTAAATAACAGCAAGCAAAGCTAAATAAAATAAAATGATGCTCCAAGCAAAACACATATCATGTGGTGAATAAAAATATAGCTCCAAGTAAAGTTACCGATGAACGAAGACGAAAGAGGGGATGCCTTCCGGGGCATCCCCAAGCTTAGGCTCTTGGTTGTCCTTGAATATTACCTTGGGGTGCCTTGGGAATCCCCAAGCTTAGGATATTTCCACTCCTTATTCCATAGTCCGTCGAATATTTACCCAAAACTTGAAAACTTCACAACACAAAACTCAACAGAAAACTAGTAAGCTCCGTTAGCGAAAGAAAACAAAACACCACTTCAAGGTACTGTAATGAACTCATTCTAAATTCATATTTGTGTAATATCTATTGTGTTCCACTTACGTATGGTTCATACCCTCCGATACTACTCATAGATTCATCAAAATAAGCAAACAACACAATGAAAACAGAATCTGTCAAAAACAGAACAGTCTGTAGTAATCTGTATCAAACGTATACTTCTGCAGCTCCAAACATTCTACCAAATTAGGAAGTCCTAGATAATTTGTTTATTGATCTACTGCAAAAAGAATCAACTGCGAATCACGTTCATGTGATTTATGAAAACTAATCTCGTGCACGCAAAGTTTCTGTTTTCTGCAGCAGAATCAAATAGCTATCACTTTAGGTTATCCTAAAGGTCTTACTTGGCACTTTATTGAAACAAAAGCTATAAAACATGATTACTACAGTAGCATAATCATGTGAACACACAAAAGCAGTAAAATTATATATTGGGTTGTCTCCCGACAAGCGCTTTTCTTTAATGCCTTTCTAGCTAGGCATGATGATGACAATGATGCTCACATAAAAGATAAGAACTGAAACATAAGGAGAGCATCATGAAGCATATGACTAGCACATTTAAGCCTAACCCACTTCCTATGCATAGGGATTTTGTGAGAAAACAACTTACGGGAACAATAATCAACTAGCATAGGAAGGCAAAACAAGCATCGCTTCAAGATTTTCAATGCATAGAGAGGAAACTTGATATTATTGCAATATGTAGAAGTATATGTTCCTCCCTCATAATAATTTTCAGTAGCATCATGAATGAATTCAACAATATGACCAGCACCTAAAGCATTCTTTTCATGATCTACTTGCATAGAAAATTTACTACTCTCCACATAAGCAAAATTCTTCTTATTCGGAATAGTGGGAGTATCACAAGAGACTTGAATACTATAAATTGTTTCCACATTAAAAGAGTAATGTTCAGAGAAAGGGTACTCATAATCATGACAAGTTTTATAAATATAATCATCACTACTTTTTATAGCATAAGTTTCATCACAATAATCATCATAAGTAGCAACTTTGTTCTCATCATAATCGATTGAAACCTCTTCCAAGATAGTGGACTCATCACTAAATAAAGTCATGACCTCTCCAAATCCACTTTCATAAATATTATAAGATTCAACATCCTCCAAAATAGTGGTATCATTACTTCCTAAAGTTGACACTCTTCCAAACCCACTTTCATTAATATAATCATCATAGGTAGAAGACATGCTATCATCATAACAACTTTGCATATCAAAACTTGGGAGACTAAAAACATCATCTTCATTAAACATAGCATCCCCAAGCTTGGGACAAACATTAATTGCAGCAAATATATTCTCAAAAACATCATCTTCATGAAACATAGCATCCCCAAGCTTGGGCCTTTTCATATCATAAACATAATCACTCTCATCATTAATAGTATGGATAGCACCAATAGTATAGCAATTATCATATTCTTCCAAGCAAGTGCCAAAAAGATTTTCAAGATCATAAGAAGTATCATTATCTTCCCAATCAAAATCATCACAACAAGCAATAGGCATAACGAGATCATCAAGTGCATCATCTTCCACAATTATTTTTGATTCATTTTCATGAGGCACAACCATAATAGGAGAAACCTTATTTGGGAGAGATACCTTTTTACCTCTCTTCCTTTTTCTTTTCTTCTTCTTCACCACATCATGTGTGGGTTCAATTCTCTGTTTGGAGCTCCTTATTAATGAAATTGGTTGAATAGAAGGCTCCTCCTTGTTACCTGATTCATCATAAGAAATAATAGGATGATATTGGGAAGTCTCTTCCCTTTCATTAGTATTCTCTTCATCTTCCATTTGTTTTCTTTTCTTTATGTAATTGGCAATATAAGGATTTTCAATGCAATTCACCGCACAATACATATAAATTTCTTCTAGATCAAAATGAAGAATTCTATCAAGGGCAAATTCTGGAATAATCTTAGTTATACGTTTAATTTCTTCATAACCCAAGAGCAAACTAAGTTCATTATGATGTGCAAGGGAAATCAAGTGATCACAATTTTTGGACACGATACGATCATGAAACAATTTGCATTGCGTACTAAAATGATCACGTTCATTTCAAAGTTCACACGTATGGCTAAGAAAGTTTAAATTTTCAGCACACGCATCTAGCTCTTCTTGCAACAATTTGGTTTCTAAGTACTTATGCCTCTTGCAATATCTATCTTCCCTGTTTGGTGTGCACTTACAAACCCAATGCACTCCACAAAAATTGACATGTTTATAGGATACATTTCCATCATAACTAGTGCAATCATCATTAGCCTCATGGATATTCAAGGAGTTCATACTAACAACATTGAAATCATGCTCATCATTCAAAGATTTAGTGCCAAACATTTTAATGCATTCTTCTTCTAACACTTTGGCACAATTTTCCTTCCCATCATATTCTCGAAAGATATTAAAAAGATGAAGCATATGAGACAAACTCAATTCCATTTTTTGTAGTTTTCTTTTATAAACTAAACTAGTGCTAAAACAAGAAACAAAAAAGATTTGATTGCAAGATCTAAAGATATACCTTCAAGCACTCACCTCCCCGGCAACGGCGCCAGAAAAGAGCTTAGTTGACGGGGTGTGAGTGCCGCTTACCTAGCCTCCCCAGCAACGGATCCAGAAAAGAGCTTGATGTCTACTACACAACCTTCTTATTGTAGACATTGTTGGGCCTTCATGTGCAGAGGTTTGTAGGACAGTAGCAAATTTCCCTCAAGTGGATGACCTAAGGTTTCTCAATCCGTGGGAGGCGTAGGATGAAGATGGTCTCTCTCAATCAACCCTGCAAACAAATAACAAAGAGTCTCTTGTGTCCCCAACACACCCAATACAATGGTAAATTGTATAGGTGCACTAGTTCGGCGAAGAGATGGTGATACAAGTGCAATATGGATGGTAGATAAAGGTTTTTGTTAATCTGAAATTATAAAAACAGCAAGGTAACAAGTGGTAAAAGTGAGCGTAAACGGTATTGCAATGCTAGGAAACAAGGCCTAAGGTTCATACTTTCACTAGTGCAAGTTCTCTCAACAATAATAACATAATTGGATCATATAACTATCCCTCAACATGCAACAAAGAGTCACTCCAAAGTCGCTAATAGCGGAGAACGAACGAAGAGATTATGGTAGGGTATGAAACCACCTCAAGGTTATTCTTTCCAATCAATCCGTTGGGCTATTCCTATAAGTGTCACAAACAGCCCTAGAGTTTGTACTAGAATAACACCTTCAGATACAAATCAACCAAAACCCTAATGTCACCTAGATACTCCAATGTCACCTCAAGTATCCGTGGGCATGATTATACGATATGCATCACACAATCTCAATTCATCTATTCAAACCAACACATAGAACTTCAAAGAGTGCCCCAAAGTTTCTACCGGAGAATCATGACGAAAATGTGTGCCAACCCCTATGCATAGATTCCCAAGGTCACGGAACCCGCAAGTTGATCACGAAAACATACATCAAGTGAATCAATAGAATGCCCCATTGTCACCACGGGCATCCCATGCAAGACATACATCAAGTGTTCTGAAATCTTTAAAGTATCAATCCAATAAGATAACTTCAAAAGGGAAACTCAATCCATTACGAGAGAGTAGAGGGGGAGAAACATCATAATGATCCAACTATAATAGCAAAGCTTGCGATACATCAAGATCGTGCCAAATCAAGAACACGAGAGAGAGAGAGATCAAACACATAGCTACTGGTACATACCCTCAGCCCCGAGGGTGAACTACTCCCTCCTCGTCATGGAGAGCACCGGGATGATGAAGATGGCCACCGGTGAGGGTTCCCCCCTCCGGCAGGGTGCCGGAATAGGGTCCCGATTGTTTTTTCGTGGCTCTGGATGTTTGCGGCAGCGGAACTCCTGATCTATTCTCGTCTCCGAAGTTTTTAGGGTATATGGGTATATATGGGAGGAAAAAGTACGTCGGTGGACCTCCGGGCTGTCCACGAGGCGGGGGGTGCACGCCCTAGGGGGGAGGGCGCGCCCCCTACCCTCATGGGCAGCCCGGGACTCCCCTCGTGCAACTCTGGTACTCCGTGGGCTTCTTCTAGTCCAAAAATAAGTTTTGTGGAGTTTCAGGTCAATTGAACTCCGTTTGATATTCCTTTTCTTCGAAACACTGAAACAAGGGAAAAAACAGGAACTGGCACTGGGCTCTGGGTCAATAGGTTAGTCCCAACAGTAATATAAAAGTGCATAGTAAAGCCCAATAATCATCCAAGATTGATAATATAATGGCATGAATACTTCATAAATTATAGATACATTGGAGACGTACCAGTGGTCAATGTGGTCAAGGAACGACTTCCATCGAAAGAGTACTGTATGTGGAGAGGCTGACAGCTGGGTCCACGGCCACAGCCCAGTTTTTTTGTGATTTGCCAAGTAAGTCATTTTGTTAGGCCTGTTGGGCTACAAATCTTTCAAGACGAGGAGAGCTTTCATTCGGCTGGCCGAGAAAATGGCCCATCTTTAATGAGAAATGGGCTGTACATTTTTAAACCACATCAAACCGGCAATTAGTTTCAAATATCTTTTTTCTTCATTTCAAGATTTTAAATTACATTAATTTTTATGCGTGGAGAATTTGTTGGGTTTTATATTGATATACATTTATTTTTAAAAATCAGTTTGAATGTGAGTCGAAATTTCTGGATTAAAAATAGTTCGGACCGCACCGAAATATGCAAAATTTCGTATAATTTTTTAACCGTGGCCATAATATGGGCTGTAATGCTAACAAAAAGAATATGGGCTCCAAAAAAACTTAAGAATTAGCAAATGGGCTGTAAATTATTAGAAATAATGGCAGATGGGTTGTATGCTGTTTTCCACAGATTTGAGGCTTTCCTAAAAAATGTTGACGCACAAGCACTGACTGTTGGATGTCCATCCAACGGCCGTCGTGCTTCTTCAATCTCTGCTCTTCCTGCTACAACCGCTCAAACAAGCGCCGGCGGGGCTGCCTGCTCCCTCCTCCCCATGGCCGGCTGTGCTACCGCGCAGGCCTCACTGCCCCACCGTACTCCCATCGCTGGCCTAGCCATCCCTCTACTCACCCACACCTGCTGTTATTCTCCGGCGATGGCAGACGAACCAGTAAACCCTCGTACAGTCATACTCCCCTCCGCGTGGGAAACAACTGCCGAGTCTTCCCTGCCTCCGTGTCGTCCCCTTCCTAGGCCTCACCGTCGTCCACCGCCGTTGTGCTCACGGCGTGGCGTGGTCAATGTGGTTAACGACCGACTTCCATCAAAAGAGTACTGCGCGTGGAGACGATGACAGCTGGGTCCACGGCCGCAGCAAGGAAGTGCCTCCTTATTACACGCAAAATAATTATTCCTCCACCTGACAGCGGGGACCAACCGGACGGGCCACCGTATTTCGTGAAAAAACATTTCCCCCCTGACTGCTGGGACCCAACAGCTACACCTTCGCACGCAAGGAAGTGCGTCCGGGCAAAAAAACAAAACAATTCGCCCCCCTGACTGCTGGGACCCACCAGCTACATCTTCGCAGGCAAGGAAGTGCCTGACAGTCGGGACCCACCTGGTCGAATCGTACGTAGCGTTGTCATTCTGGTTGCGAACGTGTACGTACATACTGGTCGATGTAGAGGCGCACACGTGTCGTAGTAGAGGCGCGCACGTGTCGTAGTAGAGGCCCGCATGTGTCGTAGTAGAGGCGCGCACGTGTCGTAGTAGAGGCGCACACGTAGAATGTACACGTATGTACAGCGGCCAAGGTGCAAGAAAGAAAATACGGCCACATATGTGTACATACGGGCGGGGTCTCGAACGCCTACTCGCGCAATTATACGATGAGGGCTCATTGACATGGCTGGGTCAGAATGGAGAAACAACGTCCTCGTCGTGTTCATGGGGAGGCAACGGAATGCGCCGTGTTCATGGGGAGGCAACGAAATACGTCGTGTTCATCGGGAGGCAACGGAACGCGTGGGAGCCAACCGGCTAGGTCGGAACGGAATGCATGGTCGTGTTCATCGGGAGGGCTTGGACGGAACAGGCGATGGAAATGAGGCCTGGCGTACCGCCGAACGGAGGAAACGGCCTTGTGTTCGACCGGCCACGTTCGAAACGGGTTCCTGTTCATCAAGAGGGGTCTGGCGTACCGCAAAACGGACGAAATGGACCTCCTACGGTCGAAACGGGGATCATGTTGATCGGGAGGGGTGTGGCGTACCGCAAAATGGACGAAACGGACCTCCTACGGTCGAAACGGGGGTCCTATTGATCGGGAGGGGTGTGGCGTACCGCAAAACGGACAAAACGGACCTCCTACGGTCGAAACGGGGGTCCTGTTCATTGGGAGGGGTGTGGCGTACCACAAAACAGGACTCCAGGGGATATTGTTCATCTCCACCGTCGACCTCCTCCAGCCTCCACGGGGTACCGTCGACCTCCTCCAGCCTCCACGGGATCCTGTTCATCCAGCCTCCACCGCGCGCTACTCCACCGGCTACTGTTCAACCAACCCTCCACGGGCACTCCTCCACCGTCTACTGTTCATCCAGCCCTCCACACCATGGGGTCCTGTTCAACCACTCCTCCACGGGCACCCCTCCACCGTCTACTATTCATCCAGCCCTCCACCACACCACGGGGTCCTGTTCATCCAGAGGCAACGCCACCGCTTACTATTCATCCAACCCCCCCCCGCAATGCTCACTGTTCATCCCAGAGGCCGCATCGATCGGCTTCAGTTAGTAGCAGTAGCGAAGGAATCGCTCGATCGGGTTCAGTTAATAGCCATCGATCGATCGCTCGGTTTTAGTAACGCGTAGCCTGCAGTGCAATTGCTCGGGTTCAGTTAGAGCCCAATGCCTCGCTCGGGTTCAGTTAGAGCCAACGCCTCGCACACACGCGTGTACGTGTACGAGAGAAACGCGCATCGCTCGGCCCCCGACCTCCCACCGTAACCGGGAACTCCCCGAAATTTTCCTCGCCCTCGGTTCTACCATGGTTTTTTCCGTCATGGACGGCCCAAAGAATGTCACGCAGCTACGTCTCCGGCCCTCCGAGGACGAAAAGCACATTTTCTGTCATGATTTTTTGTCATAGAAGTAGGAGCCCACCACATCTATGATGATACCGGGTTTGGTCACAATTATCATCGTAGAAGTGTCATATGTATGGAAGAAAAAAAATTCATTCGGCCCAAAATGTCACGGATGTGTCTTTTTTTGTAGTGCCTATGCTAGCTATAACATGCTTAATAGCAAGCAAATATATGCATTCCTATCGGTATGTTTAAAACTGGATTGATGAAATGTACTACACAGTAAATAATTGCACATATAAAGCATCACATTGTGAACAACTAAAATAACTAAGGCATACTGCAAACAACCAGATATATCAATTAAAACTGGACATATTCTCACTACACTACAAAAGGGACTTGAAAAAACAAATCATGGGTTTCCCCCTGTGAAGAGGCATGGCAAAACAAATCATGGGTTTCCTCACTTGTCACAGATGGGCTCGTTCCTGTGGGAAGAGCATGGGCCCTGGATGCGCTCCATGTTGTCGCAGATGGGCTCCTTCCCCTTGGAAGAGAACGGCTGTAGGGTGCCCTCCCTGATGTCGCAGACGGGCGCTTTCCCCTTGGAAGAGCCGGAGAGGGTCCCCTCCTCGTGGTCACTGTCGGTGTCAAAAACGGCAGATCTCCGATAGTGGGTCCCAAACTGTGCGTCTAAGGATCGGAGGTAACAAGAGGCAGGGGACACAATGTTTACCCAGGTTCAGGCCCTCTTGATGGAGGTAATAACCTACTTCCTGCTTGATTGACTTTGATGAGTATAGGGGTTACAAGAGTTGATCTACCACGAGATCATAATAACCAAACCCTAGATGTCTAGCCTATGTGGTTGTGATTGCCTCTACGGACTAAACCCTCTGGTGTATATAGACATCGGAGGGGGCAGGGTTGTACAGAGTCGGTTTACAAAGAAATGAATCTTCATATTTGCACGCCAAGGAGAGTCCCATCCGGACATGGGGGAAAGTCTTCCATCTTGTATGTTCATTGCCCATCAGTACGGCCCACATCACACAGCCCGGACGCCCGAGGACCCCATAATCCTTGACTCCCTTAGTAGCCCCTGTCGGATTTCGGGTTCCGGCAGACCCTTGAGGTTCGAACACGGGGGTGCGCGCGGAGATTTCGCCCTCTACCTAGCTGCTCCTCGCCGACTCGCTAGGATCTAAACTACGGAAGGAACAACACAAGAGACGCAGAGTTTATATTGGTTCAGGCCACCATTGCGGTGTAATACCCTACTCCAGTGTGTGGTGTGGTGGATTGCCACTTGGGCTGTTGATGAACAATACAAGGAAGAACAGCCTCGCGAGAGTCTGTTCTTGGCTGGTGCGATGAACTGCTAGGAGGAGTTCAGCCGCTCTCTCTACTGGTTTTCTGGTGTGGATCTTGTCTATCCCAGATGCCTCTACCCTGGGGTGGCTAGTCCTATTTATAGGCAAAGGCCCTGGGCCTCTTCCCAAATATTGAGCGGGAAGGGCGCCAACAATTGGCCATTTTGAAGGGGAACATCGAGTACACTTATCCTGACTAAAGTTGGTCCTCGCCCTCAAAGGCTGTGGTGGTGACGCCTGCTTGGGCTCCACAATGACTTCCTCCCTGCAATTGGGCTGGTCTTGGTCTTGTTGCACCGAAATGGATGCCTTTGCTTGATGCTCTCGCCTGCGCTTGCTCCCTTTGCACCAAAGAGGAAAGGAGGACACTGCGCGGGCTGGCACCCACCTGGCGCCCTCGGTCGTCATGGCTTGCGTCATGGATACCTCGTGAGGTACCCCGCCTTGATCTCTCCGCCTCCTCGCGAGCTAGCCTGACGAGGCCGTGCCTGAGGAAGCTCCTTGCCGTCCGCCCCGTGAGGCTTGGCCCCTCGCGAGGGTCTTGAGCTTGTGTTGATGAAGATGGGCCGTGCTGGGCCCCCTTTGAGCCACGCCGCAGGCAGGCAAGTCTGGGGACCCCCATTCGCAGAAGGCCGACAGTAGCCACCGGGCCCAAGGCGCGCCCGGACTTGGCCGAGCAGAGAGGCGAAAGGGCAAGTGCGAAGCGCCGCGGGCCCTAACAGCCTGCGGCCTTGGCGCCACGTGGCGGTTGATTGGACGTGGGCGGCACTGTTCCCCCACGCCTCCTTATTTTGCGCTATGCTAGGCGGACTCGTAGTCGCACACAGCCGCTCCTCTTTTCGTTGCCCGAGCGTCCTTTGCCCTTCCTCCTCTCGAACTCCAGCTTCCGCTCTCAATCCAATCTCAAACCTTCCCTCCCCCCTTCTGTCGCCATGGCTCCGACGAAGAAGGGAAGAGGGAAGAAACCCATGCCGCTGCCTCACTCGTCGTCGTTGGCGGCCCCCGCCGTTGATCGGTCGATCATAACCAATGGAGAGGGCTTGGGCAAGGTCAGCTCGGCTCTGGCCACCATCTTCAACGAATGCGAGAGGACGACGGCCTTGCCAGCGTCCCGCTTCTCCATCGACAGGATAGTCACCGAGGTCAGGTATTTCGCCGATGCCATCTGGGCGGGACTGGTTCCCCCCTTTTCCGATTTCTTCAACGCCGTGCTCTCCCACTATGAGATCCACGTGATGCATCTGGGTCCTGAATCCATCACACTTCTTGCGGTCTTCGTCTTTGTTTGTGAGGCAATGATGGGCATCCTTCCTTCGGTTGCCTTGCTGCGCCACTTCTTCGCTCTGCGCCTTGTCGACCCCACCCAATGCTCGGGGAGCGTGAGCTTCATTGCTGCACCTTAGACGGCAGCTTCAGGGATCGACTTCAGTCTTCCTCCGCCCGCACCTGGGTTTCGCGAGCGGTGGTTGTATGTGGACGTAGGGGTGCCCATGTCAGGACCCCGACTCAATGCCACATCGATCTAGCATGTAACACCTCATATCACTTTGCGGCCTCACGCACGGTATTCCCACGGGTGTCGCCTTACTTTTGCCCGGGACCGTTTGCGCCTTTTGGCACACGTATATGACAGTGTCGCTAGCATCCATATGATAAGGAGCCCGGGCTGACATGGCTAGTCGTAAACCCAAAGTGGCACAGACTTACAGGGACAGGCATCCATGACCCAGCATCGAACGTGTCGGTCATCAGCGAGTGAATCCAGGCTGTAGCACTGGGCTAGCAGGACACCGGTGAACCGGGCTGTAGCGGGCTAACAGGACTCCGGTATTCATCGCGTGACATTTCCCCGAAGGGACAGACACAGGAACGAAGAAGGACACATGCCGGCCAGCCTAAGTGTTCCGGAGCAGTAGCAAGCTACCATGGCTCGGTGGAAACACTAGGAGACATTTCCCGGTAAGAGAGGCTACTAAAGATAAACAACTAGATAGTCAGATCCCACACATACCAAGCATTTCAATAACATACACACAATATGCTCGATATGTGCAATACAACATGGTATCACAAAATGACTCTACGACTCAAGTAGTTTATTCATTAGGCTCCGAGGAGCGAGATATTACAAACAGGGGTCTCATGACCCAACAATCAGAGCATACAAATCAAAGCACAAGCGGAAGCTATCATGTCTGAGTACAGACAACTATAAATGAAAAAGGCTGAGAAGCCTGACTATCTACCAGATCCTGCCGAGGGCACAAGATCGTAGCTGAGGTAACAAGCTAAACGTCGAAGTCCAAGCGGAACTAATAGTGAGACTGAAGTCTCTCTGCAAAAACATAAAATAGGCAAACGTGAGTACAAATGTACCCAGCAAGACTTACATCAGAACTAACTACATATGCATCATTATCAACAAAGGGGATGGTGGGGTTTAACTGCAGCAAGCCAGCTTTGACTCGGTGGCTATCCTAAACTACGACTGCAATGTAACTCTTTTGAGGTGGCGCACACGAGTCCACATATTCACCATACCAATACACCACTATGGAACCGCTCCCATCTCCCTACGAGAACGCCATCCATAGCACTCACGCTTATCTTGCGTATTTTAGAGTATCCACTTTCACTTGTCTATGAACTGATATAAGCAACCCAGAAGTCCTTTTCCGCGGACACGGCTATTCGAATAGATCATATTAACCCTGCAGGGGTGTACTTCTTCACACACGCTCTCACCACTTACCGCCGTTTACACGACATGTACTCGGCAACCTTCAAGCGGAAGCCCAACGTGGGTGTCGGCCACGACCTACCTAATCACCTAAGTCTCTAGTCCAGGTTTATCGCCTATTCGGGTTCCATCCATGAGGAGATCCGGCCGGAGTTTCGCTCACAGCCCCAAACGATGTGAACAGGCTTCCCGAGACACCAAACGGGCGCCCGGTACACCGTGCCACGTGCCTACCGCATCACAACCCACCCCTACGGTCAGCACTGCGCACGGCCTCCAGCATACTACAAACACCAAAAACTACTTGCAACTCCTGGACAGAGGACAAGGGTGATCAAGAAGCCGAGAGGGTCCATTGGTTTCGGGCCCAATGCGTGGTAGTAGCTGAATCATGGATCACAAACACAGAACTCAGTTCCTGAGGACGGCTGCAATGAGACAACCCACCATGTACTCCTACATGGCCTCTCACCGCTACCTTTACCAAATCGTGTTCACACACGGTAGGACATGTTCACACACCTCTGATTCATCCCTGATGAATCAGACCTGACTCAACTCTAAGCAGTAGCAGGCATGACAAACAAGCAGGAATGAGTAGGCACAACAGGGCTCAAACAACTCCTACTCATGCTAGTGGGTTTCATCTATTTACTGTGGAATGACAGGTCATGCAAAGGATAAAGGGGTTCAGCTACCGCAGCAAGTAACAGTTGAATCGTTGTTGTCCTAATGCAGTAAAAGAGAGCAGGAGCGAGAGAGTAGGATTGTATCGGAATGAACAAGGGGGTTTTGCTTGCCTGGCACTTCTGAAGATAACATTGAGTCTTCATCAGTGTCAATGATCACGTCATCGGTATCACGTCTATCGAGAGGGGACAAATACCGGCAACACAAAAAGGAACACAATCAATGCAATGCACAATATGATGCATGATCATGACATGGCAAAATGAATGTGTTTTGAGCTAATGCAACTAGCAACAGATTAAATGAAGTTGGTTTGAATACAAGATTCAAATTCAAACTCCATATGTGAATATTCAAATGTCATTCACTTCATTTGTCCTAAACAGTAGTGATAAGTTGTTCTAACATGCATGAAAACGGTACAGATGGATTCCTTGAATTTTTCTGATAATTTTTCATATATAATTTATTTAATTTGGAGTTACGGTTGAATTTCTATGAATTTTAGAAGTTTATACAATTTTCTGGAATTCATAAATTATTTCCTAATTTATTTTAATTCCAG
>NC_041389.1:62948750-62950280 GCF_002162155.2 Triticum dicoccoides | reverse complement strand
TCATCAGGTCAACGGGGCAGATTCAGGTCAAACCTGACCAGTGGGGTCCACTGGTCAGTGACCCAGTCAACTAACCAGGTTAGTTAGCCCTAACTAACTTAGTTAGCCGGGCGGGGCCCGCATGTCAGTGGCCTATCTAATTAGCTAGGTTAATTAGCGCTAACTAATCTAACACTAATCTAGCAGGCGCCTGGGCCCACACGTCAGGGGGTCAAACCCCGGGTCAAACCCGCCGGAGTTGACCCGCGGCTTGTCGCCGGCGACGCCAGCAACGGCGGAGGGCGTCGGAAATGCTCCTTCGGCGACCAAATCGGCGACTGAGGGGCTCTACGCGTAGCTGGGAGTCGCCCGCATCCATCTGTGCAAACGGCAGGGGCTGAGGTGGCCCGAGCTCACCGGAACGGGGCCCGCGGCGGTGACCGGAGCACGGCGAGGTCGGGGTTGGCGCTAGGGGGCACGGCAGGTCACACGGGTGGGCGCGCTCTGCTCCTGGAAGGGTGCTGAGCACGTTGCCGTGCTCGGGGGTTAGCTACGGTGGCTCTAGCCCCGTCTGCGTCATCGCCGGCGGCGAGGAACGGTCGGCTCCGACAGCCGGGGTGGTTAGAAGGCGTGGACGGGCACGGGGAGAGAGGGGAAATGGACAGGGGCTCACGGGGAGTTCGAAGAGAAGGTCGGCGTGCTCGGGGAGGCGGTGGAGACGGCGAATCAACGGCAGCGGTTGTCGGAGCCCGAGGTGGAAGACGACGGTGATGGCGATGTTCCGGGCCCTCCCGGCTTGCGTGGCTCATCGAAGGTGAAGAAGACAACGTGGCGGAGCTTCTGGGTGCGTCGGGATTGCATGTGGTGGCCGGTGGCCATGGGTACGGCGACGATGACGGCGAGCTCCGCTCGGTGGTGTGCGCGGGAGGGAAACAGAGGAGGGAACGGGGTCCAGGGGAAGAGAGGGGAGGTTCAGGGGGCG
The DNA here is from genome assembly GCF_002162155.2 of Triticum dicoccoides. NCBI lineage: Eukaryota > Viridiplantae > Streptophyta > Magnoliopsida > Poales > Poaceae > Triticum > Triticum dicoccoides. The sequence continues at coordinate 62,949,319 of NC_041389.1, read as the reverse complement.
AGGGGGAGTGCGTGGCTCCCTCGGGTGCCTCCAGCGGCGAGCAGGTAAGCAGGAGGTGGCCGAGGCACGGCGCGCGCCACGCCTCGCCTCTGTTCGTCCTCCTGGCAGAGGAGGAAGAGGACAAGGGGGGAGGTGGGCTGGGCCGGCTGGGCCGGCCAGATGGAGCTGGGCCAGGCTCTGGTGGGCTGCACGGTAAGGCCAGGTAACTTCCTTCTCTCTCTCTCTTTTTATAATTATCTCAGTTTTCTATTATTCTGTAAATTTAGGGCTTTATTAAAAATACTCAGACACTTTCAAAAATCATGAAACTAATCATGGCTACTGTTTAGAATATATCCAACAGTAAACATTTTAGTTTATGATTATTTGAGCATTTGAAATATTTAATAGCATTTAAATGCCCAAATGAAAATACTATATGATTTAATTCAGTGACCAAATATGTCCTGCAAAAATATAAACCATTTTTGGTAGATGCTTCCACCTGAACCCAGAAATGTTGAACATTTTTAGAGGACATTTTGAGTTCAATGAAAAAGGTTTTATTTTGACCCTAGTTGAATTCATTT
>NC_041389.1:62870325-62924703 GCF_002162155.2 Triticum dicoccoides | reverse complement strand
TCATCAGGTCAACGGGGCAGATTCAGGTCAAACCTGACCAGTGGGGTCCACTGGTCAGTGACCCAGTCAACTAACCAGGTTAGTTAGCCCTAACTAACTTAGTTAGCCGGGCGGGGCCCGCATGTCAGTGGCCTATCTAATTAGCTAGGTTAATTAGCGCTAACTAATCTAACACTAATCTAGCAGGCGCCTGGGCCCACACGTCAGGGGGTCAAACCCCGGGTCAAACCCGCCGGAGTTGACCCGCGGCTTGTCGCCGGCGACGCCAGCAACGGCGGAGGGCGTCGGAAATGCTCCTTCGGCGACCAAATCGGCGACTGAGGGGCTCTACGCGTAGCTGGGAGTCGCCCGCATCCATCTGTGCAAACGGCAGGGGCTGAGGTGGCCCGAGCTCACCGGAACGGGGCCCGCGGCGGTGACCGGAGCACGGCGAGGTCGGGGTTGGCGCTAGGGGGCACGGCAGGTCACACGGGTGGGCGCGCTCGGCTCCTGGAAGGGTGCTGAGCACGTTGCCGTGCTCGGGGGTTAGCTACGGTGGCTCTAGCCCCGTCTGCGTCATCGCCGGCGGCAAGGAACGGTCGGCTCCGACAGCCGGGGTGGTTAGAAGGCGTGGACGGGCACGGGGAGAGAGGGGAAATGGACAGGGGCTCACGGGGAGTTCGAAGAGAAGGTCGGCGTGCTCGGGGAGGCGGTGGAGTCGGCGAATCAACGGCGGCGGTTGTCGGAGCCCGAGGTGGAAGACGACGGTGATGGCGATGTTCCGGGCCCTCCCGGCTTGCGTGGCTCATCGAAGGTGAAGAAGACAACGTGGCGGAGCTTCTGGGTGCGTCGGGATTGCATGTGGTGGCCGGTGGCCATGGGTACGGCGACGATGACGGCGAGCTCCGCTCGGTGGTGTGCGCGGGAGGGAAACAGAGGAGGGAACGGGGTCCAGGGGAAGAGAGGGGAGGTTCAGGGGGCGAGGGGGAGTGCGTGGCTCCCTCGGGTGCCTCCAGCGGCGAGCAGGTAAGCAGGAGGTGGCCGAGGCAGCGTCGGCGCGCGCCACGCCTCGCCTCTGTTCGTCCTCCTGGCAGAGGAGGAAGAGGACAAGGGGGGAGGTGGGCTGGGCCGGCTGGGCCGGCCAGATGGAGCTGGGCCAGGCTCTGGTGGGCTGCACGGTAAGGCCAGGTAACTTCCTTCTCTCTCTCTCTTTTTATAATTATCTCAGTTTTCTATTATTCTGTAAATTTAGGGCTTTATTAAAAATACTCAGACACTTTCAAAAATCATGAAACTAATCATGGCTACTGTTTAGAATATATCCAACAGTAAACATTTTAGTTTATGATTATTTGAGCATTTGAAATATTTAATAGCATTTAAATGCCCAAATGAAAATACTATATGATTTAATTCAGTGACCAAATATGTCCTGCAAAAATATAAACCATTTTTGGTAGATGCTTCCACCTGAACCCAGAAATGTTGAACATTTTTAGAGGACATTTTGAGTTCAATGAAAAAGGTTTTATTTTGACCCTAGTTGAATTCATTTCGTGCTAGGGCTTAGTCAATCCCCATCTCAGGTTTAAATGAAATTTAAACATGATGTAACACTCTAATGCATGCACTAGGCATTGTCAGAACTAGGGATGTGACAACTCACCCCCACTAAACAAGAATCTCGTCTCGAGATTCAAGCGTAGGGTAGGGTGAAGGGGAAACGCAAACTAGCACAATCTTCACGATCCAGGTTGCACTTCATAGGAACGTTGATTCGATCACCATCATTGTCTTGAAGTCTTGCTCTGAGAAATCCTGTCAACATGACATGGAGGGAAGAAGACTCTAGAAGGGTCGATCTCCTCGAAGATCGAACAACTCACGGAATGAGACATAGGACCAACTCTCGGTTGAGACACGAGATACACATCAAGAGGGGTGGAAAGAAACGGATGACGAGGGTTCACTAGGTAGACAATAATTTCACGCTTAAGAAGGTGGTAATCGATTGTCCACGTAGCGAGGAGTTGAGTTGCCATGATACCACGACGAAACATCCTGGAGGAGGGTGACTCGTAGATTATTACCCTAAGTGGCAAAAAGAATTACCTTTGATTCAGAGATCATTGAAACTCTTTATACCAGCTTAAGGCAAATCATAATCGATCATTTAGAGGGGTTCGGTAGAATGGCATACTCGGACTTGGATGATGTGGATTACCTTGTTGAAGACAACGTAATGGATGAATTTGCTTATCACCGGAGATAGAAGAGATCCATGGTAGAATGGCACATTGGCGGTGCAAGCTAGGAACAAAATGCAAATGCTGGGAATGATTCTGGTAACTGGGGAAGAACCCAACAACAGAGAGTGAATTCACTGTTGAATAGATCATATCATTGCCGAGGGAACTGAGAGCAAACCCAGCTAGTGCCGATGATAACACGTAGCGCTTGTGCGTGCTCTCCAGAACTTGAGCATTTCCATATTCATCAAGGTTTTACCAACATCCGTGTCAAGGATCCTGGCAACACAACATACCACCATGATGAACAACGATGGACGAGGCAGATGCATAGGAAGATAACATCAACTCAGATTTCACCCTAGCGAGGCCAAGGAAACAAAATCTGGATGATCGACCGAGAGACATTTAGCACTCCGCTTCTAATGTTCTCCTTGACGTGCTAGTGTAACCCATTCATAGATATGGTTTGATAACTAGAACATCAGGTAAAGGTCGGACTTCGGGAGCAATAGAATCCATAAGGACAACTAGGGAGTAAATCCTACGAAATCCCTATGGGGAGGTGGCCAACTTCATCAATCAAGATATTATAATAACAGGTCTTCCGGCTGGGTGTGTTGGCCACGACATCCACTTTATCGGTTATCGCGCGACCAATATTATAATTCTTGGGAAATATTCCAACCATCATATCTGCCTGAGATTCAGATCTGGTTGGTATCAGGATATTCCAGACTCATCGAGTCTAGGAAGAAAACGGAAGTTTGCAACACAAATCGATGAGATGACGTTGCGGGATTCTCGGGAGATGAACTACGATAGCAAGCTCCAAAACATGAGCTGGTTCTGCTACAAACATGTGAACACGTTGCCCCAGACAAGCATGCCCACATGGTAGTCTTACAATAAAACACTACCGAGTTCTGGTTGGGAACCATCAGCGAGGATATCGGAGTTCTTTCATAAGTCCGGATTAGCTCTTATGAAGATACTCCTTCTCCTTGAACAAATCAGTCAGTGGCTTGGTGTGCTAGGATATACATATGGAATGAAGATGATCAGTCTAACAGACCATAGAATTCTTCGCACGTGCATGACCGACTTGGGATGATTCCAAAGGAGCAAAAACAAACTTTCTCGAATTCACGACGGCAGCTTACATCAAAATGCACGTGAATCAAAGGAAGTCACTCCTTTCATCAAACAAGTACTTCATGAGCTAGCATGAAGAAAATGCTTTCAAAAGTTTCCAACACTAACTTAATGTTCAACAACATCATGGAGGAGATAAGGATGTTGTCAATGGACTCAACAACAACTCATCGGAATTTCCATATCACTGGACTTCCACCATCGTGTGAACACGGTGATAGCATTGGTCAGACCCAAAAGATATAATGGTGTATGCTCGAGGGATCAACCACGAGGAAGGCAACATTACGAGCATCGTTGGTTCTGACTTGATTTGACGATAGCCCACACTCAAATCAAAGGATTGATAAGACGATAGGTCCAGCAACTGATCACAGGGACCAATCGATGAAGATATCATCTTTCTTCAACACACACTACACAAGAATATCCCTTTGGAACGAACTAAATCAGGCAAGCTTTTATCTTCCAACCCTCCAAGTTGTCGTTTAGCTTAACCAACTAGCTCAGGGATATCTAACACCGACTCTTGGAGAGAAAGGTGGTTCACAAGAAACCAACTTGATCACGAGCTCAACATAGCGGTCAGGTGACAACCTGGTAATACTTCTGAGAAGATATTCAGAAAATCACGAACCACCGATATGTTACTAAGCTCGAGAACAATCTTGCTTTTCAGGGCAAGACGATATGATCAAATAAGCAAGGATTGGCACTATCCTAACTCACTGATCGGAGAGTGCACCAAAAATAAGGACTAGGTAGCACAATCAACCTTAGGGTGACGATTCAATAATCGACACGCTAAGAATGAGGTTATCGTCCATTTAACTACCAAGCAATGGAGTTGCTAGCAGTATTGATTTCACACGCCATGATTCATTTGTCGGTATTCCGGTTGCATCAACACGAAGACCGAGGGATGACTAATGATGGCAAGAAGTATCACTGTACCAAGAGTTCATAGGATGTTGTGCAATTCCTATAACAATCCCGATATAAAGATGGTAATACTCCAAGGTAGAACAGAACAAAAGCTGGATTAGCAATTTGATCTGCGGAGCACAACTTCTTTGACCCAATCCTGGATATGGAAGAGGTACTGGAGTTTGTTTCTCCTAGTCATTCTGCGATAGAATGGCTTGACGGACCACAAGAGTAATAGGCATCGATAAACGAACGCACGCATACTCTTGACTATCAATTGATAGACGAGGGTCAGAATGCAACTAAAGAGAGACAACTCAAAGGAACATATAATTTTCTGAGTTGTGGGTGCATAGATTAGTATGTCGAACCAAGTTCAACATATTTCTTCCGGATAACCCATGCAGAAAGGTAGAACTGGCAGAGTCACGATTTATGAATGGAGAACTCCTCAAGAGTAATCCTGTTGTGATATTTCAGTTCAACGAGGAACTTCTGACATAAGTAGTTCATAGTATTTGGAAGAAGGAAATACCACGAACTTCGAGGACTATCGCAAAGTTACTAATATCCTAAAGGAACTAGCAAACACTATCGACATGAAGTAAGTAGGGTGAATCTCGGGTTCAGAACCCAGGAGTAGAATACCTACAACTAAGTAGCATCACGGGATGCTTTCGAGAATAAAAGCCAGAATCATCACACTGGGACAAAAATCATGGCTAAATTACTAGATGATCCCCTAAGACACCTAGGGTCATAATACCAGCTCCAACATATATGTCAAGGTAACGGAGTACCTCAACTCACTGATTAGTGTGGTTAATCTGGCCCATGGGAACATTGAGACGGGAAGAAAGGATTTGCAATTGCATCAGACTACTTAGAAACCTGGGATGACTCGGACAGCATAACAGCTGTAAATGCTCAGAAAAGATTTGAGACATTCACAAAAATGGTGGCATAACCACTCAGAAGCACAATATCAAGGTTTCGAGATCAACAATTAACATACGGAAGTAGTAGGAACTGAACTCAAGCTTAATCCAACAATTTATAAGTCTACGGATTAGTAACACGTGATCCTGATAGATAGATGAGAAGACCTAGTTTCTTAACCCCGTAGGAAAGATAAGATGACTCAGATCAGAAGGCATAAGGTATAAGGAGTAAAAAGAGCCTTACGTTCCATCCCACAATCAATTCCCTTATATAACTAAAGAATTTCTAGACTCAACTTCGACTAGTTTGGCTTGGTAATCCTACAGGTCAAGCTCTGATACCAACGCTGTCAGGACCCCGACTCAATGCCACATCGATCTAGCATGTAACACCTCATATCACTTTGCGGCCTCACGCACGGTATTCCCACGGGTGTCGCCTTACTTTTGCCCGGGACCGTTTGCGCCTTTTGGCACACGTATATGACAGTGTCGCTAGCATCCATATGATAAGGAGCCCGGGCTGACATGGCTAGTCGTAAACCCAAAGTGGCACAGACTTACAGGGACAGGCATCCATGACCCAGCATCGAACGTGTCGGTCATCAGCGAGTGAATCCAGGCTGTAGCACTGGGCTAGCAGGACTCCGGTGAACCGGGCTGTAGCGGGCTAACAGGACTCCGGTATTCATCGCGTGACATTTCCCCGAAGGGACAGACACAGGAACGAAGAAGGACACATGCCGGCCAGCCTAAGTGTTCCGGAGCAGTAGCAAGCTACCATGGCTCGGTGGAAACACTAGGAGACATTTCCCGGTAAGAGAGGCTACTAAAGATAAACAACTAGATAGTCAGATCCCACACATACACACAATATGCTCGATATGTGCAATACAACATGGTATCACAAAATGACTCTACGACTTAAGTAGTTTATTCATTAGGCTCCGAGGAGCGAGATATTACAAACAGGGGTCTCATGACACAACAATCAGAGCATACAAATCAAAGCACAAGCGGAAGCTATCATGTCTGAGTACAGACAACTATAAATGAAAAAGGCTGAGAAGCCTGACTATCTACCAGATCCTGCCGAGGGCACAAGATCGTAGCTGAGGTAACAAGCTAAACGTCGAAGTCCAAGCGGAACTAATAGTGAGACTGAAGTCTCTCTGCAAAAACATAAAATAGGCAAACGTGAGTACAAATGTACCCAGCAAGACTTACATCAGAACTAACTACATATGCATCATTATCAACAAAGGGGATGGTGGGGTTTAACTGCAGCAAGCCAGCTTTGACTCGGTGGCTATCCTAAACTACGACTGCAATGTAACTCTTTTGAGGTGGCGCACACGAGTCCACATATTCACCATACCAATACACCACTATGGAACCGCTCCCGTCTCCCTACGAGAACGCCATCCATAGCACTCACGCTTATCTTGCGTATTTTAGAGTATCCACTTTCACTTGTCTATGAACTGATATAAGCAACCCAGAAGTCCTTTTCCGCGGACACGGCTATTCGAATAGATCATATTAACCCTGCAGGGGTGTACTTCTTCACACACGCTCTCACCACTTACCGCCGTTTACACGACATGTACTCGGCAACCTTCAAGCGGAAGCCCAACGTGGGTGTCGGCCACGACCTACCTAATCACCTAAGTCTCTAGTCCAAGTTTATCGCCTATTCGGGTTCCATCCATGAGGAGATCCGGCCGGAGTTTCGCTCACAGCCCCAAACGATGTGAACAGGGTTCCCGAGACACCAAACGGGCGCCCGGTACACCGTGCCACGTGCCTACCGCATCACAACCCACCCCTACGGTCAGCGCTGCGCACGGCCTCCAGCATACTACAAACACCAGAAACTACTTGCAACTCCTGGACAGAGGACAAGGGTGATCAAGAAGCCGAGAGGGTCCATTGGTTTCGGGCCCAATGCGTGGTAGTAGCTGAATCATGGATCACAAACACAGAACTCAGTTCCTGAGGACGGCTGCAATGAGACAACCCACCATGTACTCCTACATGGCCTCTCACCGCTACCTTTACCAAATCGTGTTCACACACGATAGGACATGTTCACACACCTCTGATTCATCCCTGATGAATCAGACCTGACTCAACTCTAAGCAGTAGCAGGCATGACAAACAAGCAGGAATGAGTAGGCACAACAGGGCTCAAACAACTCCTACTCATGCTAGTGGGTTTCATCTATTTACTGTGGAATGACAGGTCATGCAAAGGATAAAGGGGTTCAGCTACCGCAGCAAGTAACAGTTGAATCGTTGTTGTCCTAATGCAGTAAAAGAGAGCAGGAGCGAGAGAGTAGGATTGTATCGGAATGAACAAGGGGGTTTTGCTTGCCTGGCACTTCTGAAGATAACATTGAGTCTTCATCAGTGTCAATGATCACGTCATCGGTATCACGTCTATCGAGAGGGGACAAATACCGGCAACACAAAAAGGAACACAATCAATGCAATGCACAATATGATGCATGATCATGACATGGCAAAATGAATGTGTTTTGAGCTAATGCAACTAGCAACAGATTAAATGAAGTTGGTTTGAATACAAGATTCAAATTCAAACTCCATATGTGAATATTCAAATGTCATTCACTTCATTTGTCCTAAACAGTAGTGATAAGTTGTTCTAACATGCATGAAAACGGTACAGATGGATTCCTTGAATTTTTCTGATAATTTTTCATATATAATTTATTTAATTTGGAGTTACGGTTGAATTTCTATGAATTTTAGAAGTTTATACAATTTTCTGGAATTCATAAATTATTTCCTAATTTATTTTAATTCCAGGAAGGAATTATTGCGTCAGCATGACCTTATCCTGACATCATCAGGTCAACGGGGCAGATTCAGGTCAAACCTGACCAGTGGGGTCCACTGGTCAGTGACCCAGTCACCTAACCAGGTTAGTTAGCCCTAACTAACTTAGTTAGCCGGGCGGGGCCCGCATGTCAGTGGCCTATCTAATTAGCTAGGTTAATTAGCGCTAACTAATCTAACACTAATCTAGCAGGCGCCTGGGCCCACACGTCAGGGGGTCAAAACCCGGGTCAAACCCGCTGGAGTTGACCCGCGGCTTGTCGCCAGCGACGCCAGCAACGGCGGAGGGCGTCGGAAACGCTCCTTCGGCGACCAAATCGGCGACTGAGGGGCTCTACGCGTAGCTGGGAATCGCCCACATCCATCTGTGCAAACGGCAGGGGCTGAGGTGGCCCGAGCTCACCGGAACGGGGCCCGCGGCGGCGACCGGAGCACGGCGAGGTCGGGGTTGGCGCTAGGGGGCACGGCAGGTCACACGGGTGGGCGCGCTCGGCTCCTGGAAGGGTGCTGAGCACGTTGCCGTGCTCGGGGGTTAGCTACGGTGGCTCTAGCCCCGTCTGCGTCATCGCCGGCGGCAAGGAACGGTCGGCTCCGACAGCCGGGGTGGTTAGAAGGCGCGGACGGGCACGGGGAGAGAGGGGAAATGGACAGGGGCTCACGGGGAGTTCGAAGAGAAGGTCGGCGTGCTCGGGGAGGCGGTGGAGTCGGCGAATCAACGGCGGCGGTGGTCGGAGCCCGAGGTGGAAGACGACGGCGATGGCGATGTTCCGGGCCCTCCCGGCTTGCGTGGCTCATCGAAGATGAAGAAGACAACGTGGCGGAGCTTCTGGGTGCGTCGGGATTGCGTGTGGTGGCCGGTGGCCATGGGTACGGCGACGATGACGGCGAGCTCCGCTCGGTGGTGTGCGCGGGAGGGAAACAGAGGAGGGAACGGGGTCCAGGGGAAGAGAGGGGAGGTGCAGGGGGCGAGGGGGAGTGCGTGGCTTCCTCGGGTGCCTCCAGCGGCGAGCAGGTAAGCAGGAGGTGGCCGAGGCAGCGTCGGCGTGCGCCACGCCTCGCCTCTGTTCGTCCTTCTGGCCGAGGAAGAGGACAAGGGGGGGAGGTGGGCTGGGCCGGCTGGGCCGGCCAGATGGAGCTGGGCCAGGCTCTGGTGGGCTGCACGGTAAGGCCAGGTAACTTCCTTCTCTCTCTCTCTTTTTCTGATTATCTCAGTTTTCTATTATTCTGTAAATTTAGGGCTTTATTAAAAATACTCAGACACTTTCAAAAATCATGAAACTAATCATGGCTACTGTTTAGAATATATCCAACAGTAAACATTTTAGTTTATGATTATTTGAGCATTTGAAATATTTAATAGCATTTAAATGCCCAAATGAAAATACTATATGATTTAATTCAGTGACCAAATATGTCCTGCAAAATATAAACCATTTTTGGTAGATGCTTCCACCTCAACCCAGAAATGTTGAACATTTTTAGAGGACATTTTGAGTTCAATGAAAAAGGTTTTATTTTGACCCTAGTTGAATTCATTTCGTGCTAGGGCTTAGTCAATCCCCATCTCAGGTTTAAATGAAATTTAAACATGATGTAACACTCTAATGCATGCACTAGGCATTGTCAGAACTAGGGATGTGACAGCCCAGCTGTTGGGGAACGTAGTAATTTCAAAAAAAAATCCTACGCACACGCAAGATCATGGTGATGCATAGCAACGAGAGGGGAGAGTGTTGTCTACGTACCCTCGTAGACCGAAGCGGAAGTGTTGACGCAACGTAGAGGAAGTAGTCGTACGTCTTCCCGGTCCAACCGATCCAAGCACCGTTACTCCGGCACCTCCGAGTTCTTGACACACGTACAGCTTGATGATGCACCCCCGGCTCTGATCCAGCAAAGCTTCGGGGAGGAGTTCTGTCAGCACGACGGCGTGGTGACAATTGTCGGAGTAATGGGCCACGGGTAGGCTGACCCGGGACCCAGGATCTTTCAAGACATCAGAGCAGGCCCGCCCCTCTAGCCGAGTCCCAGTTGGTGACCTCCAGAGAGGCCGAGTCCCAGCTGGCGATCTCCCGAGAAGCCGAGTCTCAGCTGGCGATCTTCGGAGGAGCCGAATCCCAGATGACGACTTCAAGGTAAGCCGACTCCAAGATGGCGACCTCCAGGAGTGCCGACTATGAGAGTTGGCCCATGACACTCCACGAAGCCCGATGCGGGGTACGGTCACGACGTGGCCGTCCCTCCCTGCCTACGAGGGACCGGCATGGCTACAGTGAGTCGTATCGCCGGGAGATCTCCGGCGAGGCGCGGCACTGTTGCCATGCCTGCCCTGACCTCAGCCACAGTGCGCGACGCACTGTGCCCACGACGCCGGCCCGAAGGCCGCGGGGCTACCTGTCAGTGGGTAAACCAAAGGCGGCCAGAGCGCCTGAAGACGGCCCTGTGGGAGTCGGCCTCCCCGGAGTCGGCCGTCTCCCCTCCAGGGCCCCACAAGCCATAAACCAGATTGGATGGGGAGTGACAACAGTGATCACCTGATAGACGGCGGTACTGTTGCCACGACCCAATGACCAAGCCTGCGTCATCAGGAGCGCCGCATAGTGTTCGGCCTATCCGCGGGACCCACCAGTCGGCGGGCCCCAGAAGCCGGCGGGAAGGAGGGCGACATGAGAGACAGACGGCTGGGACCCACGCCCAGTCAGATTACCATTGTACCCCGGGGGGGTAGGCCTATATAAACCCCCCGGGGCACCCATGCAAAGGGTTCGGACCTTGATAGAGATAGACACATAGCCCAGGGAGGAGAGAACTAGCCTCGCTCTCTCCTGCCTCCCGATACAGCTCTAGGAGCACCATTGTAGTCATCTTGCTATAGTGACCATGCGGAGACCCCGCAGAGCAGCAGTAGGGCTGTTATCTCCCCGGAGAGCCCCGAAGCTGGGTAAGATTCGCCGGCGTGCATGTCTACGCCTTATCCCGTTTCCAGGCACCGGCGACGTTCTACTCGCCCCCACCATGATAAGCCATCCTTTGGCATATGTCGCACCCAACCCCCGACATTTGGCGCCCACCATGGGGCGAGGTGCACAGTCGTCCGGAGATCTGTTCTGGACGGGAACCCTCTTCCTCCCTGGCGAGCGCAGCCAGCCAGGCTCGCCAGATGGAGTCTGCATCGACACGCTGCACGGCGCTGAGGCCGCCTGCGCCGCGAGCGGCCTCGCCAAACTTATCGGCGAGGTGCGCCTCTCCGACGAACCTGCATCCGACGCAGGCACGGGTGGCCCCGAGAGCCTTCTCTTGGGCCTCCTCGACCAACTCCACGTCGCCGGCGAGCCTGCCGTAGACTTGGAGTCCGTAGGCTCCTCCGACCCGATGCTGGTTGACTCCGACGCCGTGTCGCTTGACGTTTTCCCCACCAACGTGGTGGTCTACGACGAGCCGCTTCCGTACGAGGAGAGCGGCGGAAGCGCCGTCACGGAGGTGCTCGTGAAGAAGCCCAGGACCCGCTAGCTGCGGCCCTGCAAGACCTGACCGCGCCCATTCCAGAGGACGCAGACGCCGAGACGCTGGAGACGCGCCGCCTTCAGATCATCGAAGGCGCCAAGAAGTTGGCAAGCATGAGGCGCTTATCAGAGGCATACCAGCGCGAGATGGATCGCGCCGTAGGCGGCTCGCCGGCTCCAACTGGGCTGAGCCGTCTAGGTGCGGTCCAGCAGCGCGGCGCAGCCATCGCCGACTTGCTCGGGGCAAAATGCACCGTGTACGCCACCCCAGCAGAGAACATCCCCGCCGCCCAAGCGGCGACTAACGAACTGTAGAACTTCGAGGGCGAAGAGCGCCGTGTGATGACGGAGCAAGTCCAGCAGCTCCTTGACGCGGTTGCTGCGCAAAACGCGGCCGGTGGCCGCGTAGATGCGCTGCAGCAGCCGAACGACGACTTGCCTCCCCGCCGAGATCAGGGCGCAACCTCTCGGACGCCGACTGGCGGAGTCCATGGAAGGAAAGAGAAAGAGCCGGCTGTCAGTCACAGTCGGACTCATATCACCATCAAGCGCGACCAAGACGGCCGCACGAGAGCAGTAGAGCGGCGGGACGACTACCTGCCTCCCCTGCCCAGAAGAGAGCAGCGAGTTTCCCCGCCGCCTGTTGAGCATCCGACTCTCGGAGGTTGCCTTGGCCGCCGAGAGGGAGTCGGAGAGAATGACGCCGGTCATCGGATCGACCGACTCCACCGATCCCTAGCGCTGGAAGAAGAAGACGAGCTGGGTCCGGCTTGCTTCGGGCCCCGCATCAGAGACGAGCCCTTCCCCAAAGGGTTCACGCTTCCCCGAGATACACCCAAGTACACCGGCTGTGTGAAGCCGGAGGACTGGCTGATAGACTACTCCACAGCCGTCAGCATAGCAAACGGCAACAAGCGAGTTGCCGTGAAGTACGTTCCTCTCATGATCCAGGGCACGGCCCGGACATGGCTGAACAGCCTGAAGCCCCGCAGCATCAATAGCTGGGTCGACTGCACCGAAGCCTTCATCCACAATTTCACAAGCACGTACAAGCGACCTCCCAAGCCGCGCCAGCTCTCCTTGTTCGTGCAAGGCCCTGAAGAATCAACACGCGACTACCTCACGCGCTGGGGCGAGCTTCGAAACTCCTGCGAGGGCGTGCACGAGGTGCAGGCTATCGAGTACTTCACTGCCGGGTGCCGAGAGGGCACCCTCCTCAAGCACAAACTCCTCTACGACGAGCCAGAGACCCTCGACGAACTGCTAGTCATAGCAGACAAGTACGCCACGGCCGACTCTTCCATGAAGACGGAGATTCAAGTCAACGCGACTGGCAAGGTGACTCCCCAGGCTCCCAGAATTCCGGCTGGAGACACCAGTCGGCGACAGCAACATAACGACAACAAGCGCAAGCCCAGTAGCCGACTTGCAGCAGTCGGCAAGTGGTGACAGTTGAAGATCAACAGCCGGAGGGGCAGCCTCCGGCCAAGTGGCAGAAGGGCGACAAATCCAATTGGTTGCCAGCCTTCTCCTATGAGCAGACTTTGGATGGTCCTTGCAAATTCCATAGCGGCGCGAAGCCGTCAAACCACACCACCAGAAAGTGCCACTGGCTCACCAGGATCGCCAAGGGAGATGGCCTCACTCCTCCACCGCCTGCTGGGCCGCCGCCTCCGCCGCCGCCCTAGCAGCCGGTGGCCCGGCCAGTCGGCGTGGTGCAGGACGACTTCCCAGAAGAGCATGGAGCCTACGTAGTGTTCACCAGTGTGGCAGATGACCGGCGCAGCAGGCGCCAACAGCAACAAGAAGTAAATGCAGTAGCAACAGATGCTCCGGAGTTCATGCATTGGTCTGAGAGGCCTATCAGTTGGAGTCGGGCGGATCACCCAGAGGTGATGTCGAGTCCAGGCTCTTATGCCCTGGTCCTAGGTGCGACCTTGGCCACTGATAGGCAGGCCGCCCATTTTTCGCGGGTCCTGATAGATGGAGGCAGCAGCATAAACATCCTGTACAAGGACACCATGGAGAACCTAGGAATCAAGCGAAGACAGCTGCAGAGCAGCCGCACCGTGTTCCACGGAATTGTACCCGGCCTCTCCTATTCACCGATCGGCAAGACCCTGATAGACGTCCTCTTCGGAGACAAAGATCACTTCCGCAGAGAGCCGGTCTAGTTAGAGTTGGTGGACTTGGAGAGCCCGTACCACGCTCTGCTTGGCCGACCCGCCTTGGCCAAGTTCATGGCGGTTCCCCACTACGCCTACCTTAAGATGAATATGCCGAGTTCCAAGGGGATTCTGACCGTAGCCGGCGACTACAAGAAGTCGTCCTCCTGCGTGGCCGAGAGCAGTCGGCTGGCCGAGTCCCTGGTGATCGCGGCCGAGAAGCGGCTCCTTAACCGAGTCGTGGCGATGGCCGGAAAGCAGCCAGAGATGTCGCTCGACCCCAAGGAGTCGGAGGCAGAAGGATCATTCAAGCCGGCCAAAGAGACCAAGAAGATACCCTTGGACTCGGAGCACCCAGAAAGGTACGCTGTCATGGGCACGGGCCTTGACAGCAAATAGGAAGGCGAGCTCGTCGATTTCCTCCGTGAGAATCAGGACATCTTTGCATGGTCCCCCAAAGACATGCCGGGTGTACCGACGGAATTCGCCGAGCACAAGCTACACGTCAGGCTAGATATGAAGCCCGTCAGGAAGCCCTTGCGCCGCCTGTCACAAGAGAAAAGAAGAGTCGTTGGAGAAGAGATAGCCCGGCTCCTGGCAGCCGGTTTCATCCTGGAAGTGTTTTTTCCAGAGTGGCTGGCAAACCCGGTTCTGGTGCTGAAGAAGAACAAGCAGTGGCGGATGTGCATCGACTACACAAGCCTCAACAAAGCCTGCCCAAAGGACCCATTTGCTCTCCCAAGAATTGATCAGGTGATAGACTCCACAGCCAGATGCGAGCTACTGAGTTTCCTAGACGCATACTCAGGATACCACCAGATCAAGCTGAACCCAGCGGACAGACTGAAAACCGCATTCATCACACCATTTGGAGCCTTCTGCTACCTGACAATGACGTTCGGCTTGAGGAATGCCGGCGCCACCTTTCAGCGTTGCATGCAGAAGTGCCTCCTCAAGCAACTTGGCAGGAAAGCCCATGTCTATGTGGATGATGTGGTGGTGAAGACGGAAAAGCGTGGGACGTTGCTGGAAGACCTCAAGGAGACCTTTGAAAATCTGCGCCGATTCCGGATCAAGCTCAACCCTGAGAAGTGCGTGTTCGGAGTACCAGCCGGCCAGCTCCTTGGCTTCCTGGTCTCCGAACGCGGCATAGAGTGGAACCCCGTGAAGATCAAGGCCATCGAGAGAATGGAGGTACCCAGCTGACTATTGGATGTGCAAAAGTTCACCGGCTGCCTGGCGTCCATCGGCCGATTTATCAGTCGGCTGGGCGAGAAAGCTCTGCCCTTGTATCAATTGATGAAGAAGACCACCTTTTTTTAGTGGAACCACAAAGCGGATGAGGCATTTCTCTAGCTGAAGAAGATGTTGACTACTCCCCCCGTGTTGGCGGCTCCGACTCCCAAAGAGCCCATGCTCTTGTATATCGCCGCCACCAGCAGAGTAGTCAGCACAGTCATTGTAGTCGAGCGCAAGGAGGAAGGCAAGGTGCTCCCTGTCCAGAGATCGGTATATTACCTGAGCGAGGTACTGTCGACCTCCAAGCAAAACTACCCTCACTACCAGAAGATGTGCTACGGCGTGCATTTTGCCGCCAAGAAGCTGAAGCCCTACTTTCAAGAGCATCCAATCACTGTGGTTTGCACCGCTCCACTCGCCGAGATCATTGGAAGCAGAGACGCCTCCGGCCGAGTAGCCAAATGGGCTATAGATCTTGCTCCTTACACCATCTACTACAAGCCCCGCACTACCATCAAGTCGCAGGCGCTGGCCGACTTCCTCGTCGACTGGGCCGAGACCCAGTACCTGCCGCCAGCGCCTGACTCCACCCATTGGCGGATGCATTTCGATGGTTCCAAGATGCACAGCAGCCTGGGAGCCGGCGTCGTCCTCACCTCCCCTAAGGGCGACAAGCTCAAGTATGTGCTACAGATCCACTTTGCCGCCTCCAACAACGTTGCCGAATATGAAGCACTCATTCATGGGCTCCGGCTTGCCAAAGAGCTCGGCATTCGCCGGATCCTGTGTTATGGCGACTCCGACTTGGTGGTTCAGCAGTCATCCGGCGACTGGGACGCCAAAGACGCAAACATGGCGAGCTACCGCTTCCTGGTGCAGCAACTCAGCGGATATTTCGAGGGGTGTGAGTTCCTTCACGTGCCAAGAAATGACAATGATCAAGCAGATGCCTTGGCACGAGTCGGCTCCGCTCGCCAAGCGATACCTTCCGGCATCGCCCTTCAGCGCCTCCTCAAGCCGTCTATCAAGCCTTCACCAGAGTCAGACTCCATCTTCGTGCCGGCTCCTCCAGTAGTCGGATCCGACTCTAAAGCCCCAGCAGGCGGCCCCAAGAAAACCACAGTTGAAACCGGCCCGGGGACATCAGAGCCCGACCCGGGGACTGCGCCAACCGGCCCGGGGACTTCAGAGCCCGGCTCGGGGACTATGCCAGTCAGCCCGGGGACTTCAGAACCCGGCCCGGGAGCTGTGCCAGTCGGCCCAGAGACTCCGTCAATCCAGCAAACGGCCGTAGACTCCAGCCCGCCGCCTCCCAGCCCAGCCACCCTTGTCCAAGTCGCTGTGGTAGCAGTTGAAGAGAAAGCAGCACCTTCATGGGCGCAGCCCATCCTCAAATTTCTAGTGAACAAAGAGTTGCCAACAGATGAGATCCTGGCTCGGCAAGTGTAGCGCCGAGCGGCAGCATACACCATAGTCAACAGAGAGCTAGTCAGACGCAGTTTCACTGGTGTCTACCAGCGCTGCGTAGAATCAGAACAAGGCCAAGCAATTCTCAGAGACATCCATCAGGGCGAGTGCGGCCACCATGCTGCTTCAAGGGCACTCGTCGCCAAAGCCTTTCGGCACGGCTTCTTTTGGCCGACTACCCTGGAAGAAGCTAAAGAGCTAGTCCAAAAATGCAAGGGGTGCCAGATGTTCCGCTGCAAGCCACTTCAGCCGGCTTCCGCGCTGAAGACAATCCCCATCGCCTGGCCCTTCGCAGTTTGGGGCCTGGACATGGTAGGACCATTCAAGACGGCCCGAGGCGGCCTAACTCACCTGCTTGTCGCGGTGGACAAGTTCACCAAGTGGGTGGAAGCAAAGCCCATCAAGAAGTTGAACGGGCCGACTGCAGTAACCTTCATCGCCGACATCACGGTGCGGTACGGCATACTGCACAACATCATCACCGACAACGGCACAAACTTTGCCAAGGGCGCCTTGGCTCGTTTCTGCGTGACACAGGGCATCCGACTGGACTTAGCATCCGTTGCCCATCCGCAGTCAAACGGCCAGGTGGAACGAGCCAATGGCCTCATCCTGTCCGGTATCAAGCCTCGACTGGTCGAACCACTCGAGCGTTCAGCCGGCTGTTGGGTCGAGGAGCTGCCAGCCGTCCTCTGGAGTCTGCGCACGACTCCAAACAAGTCAACCGGCTTCACGCCTTTCTTCCTCGTCTACGGTGCCGAAGCCGTCATCCCGACGAATATAGAGTTCGACTCTCCACGAGTCACCATGTACACCGAAGAGTAAGCTGAAGAAGCACGCCAAGACAGCGTCGATCTGTTGGAAGAGGGCCGACTGTTGGCACTCAGCCGGTCCAGCATCTACCAGCAGAGTCTGCGCCGATACTACAACCGCAAAGTCAAGCCGAGATCATTCCAAGAGGGTGACCTTGTACTCCGGCTGATTCAGAGAACAGCTGGCCAGCACAAGTTGTCGGCGCCCTGGGAGGGTCCCTTCATCATCAGCAAGGTGCTAGGGAACGACGCCTACTACCTGATTGATGCTCAGAAGCCTCGAGCGCGCAAGAGGGACGACTCTGGCAAAGAAACATAGCGCCCGTGGAACGCAAATCTTCTTCAAAGATTTTACAGTTGATGCAGTATGTATCGCACTACCCCCTTTGTATTAAAGTACTAAGACCTTAGGCCCCCCGAGACGAGCTCGGGGACTGCCTTTTTGTTATCTGTATGATAAGATTCATGCTTCCGAACATGCTACTATTTTTTATCATACCGTCTGGCACCGGGTCCGACTAGTCGGCCCGGGGACTTGTCGTCTTGCGCTATGAAATGCTTCCTGCAGTCGGGCAAGTAATGTGTTGCGCTCAAGCCGTCTCCTGTCAAAAGCCGCAGCTCGCAGAGCGACTGCTGGTAGGCAGAGAACAAGCAAGAACGAGCGTGCACATGAAAAAATGGCTAGGACCTAAAAGCTTGTGCATAGCTCAAGCCGGCTACCAGCCTCCCCCCATAGAGCCGACTCATGAGCAGTCGACTCGTCGTCTCAGCTTTTATCAAAGACAACCGACTCTCGGATAGTCGGCCTGTCGCCTTCTAGCCGACTTGCTAAAGAAACTCTAAACGGCTAAGTACTTGCCTTCCTGAAGTAGCCAAGCACTTGACCTAGCGACAGTCCGCAGAGCGGCTGTCCAGCCGGCAAGGCAGCAACTAAAGGAAGACGTCAAAGGAAAAAGTCTAAGGAGCAATAAGCAAGGAAAGGCGGAAATCAGATAAATATTTACATAGGCCCTCGGCCGAATCTTCGAATAGAAATTCAGGATACACCCAGTGGGTGGAATTGTTCGAACCTAACAAGTCTTTCAAAAGATTACTGAAGACAGATAAACAGAAGCGGAAAAAGCAATCTAGGAGGCGGCCTCCGGGGCCAGAGGATCGGAGGTGACGGCGGCGTCGGGTGCCGGGGCAGTTGGCTGGGCAGTCTCAGCTTGGTCGCCTCCGGCGGCAGTCACCTTGTCTCCGCGCGGCTCGTTGCTGGAGGCGCGATCGGGCTGAGGCTGGCCGTCTACTTCGTCTTCTGGCGCCTCCTCCTCGCCTCCGTCCTCCACCTCGTCCTCCTCCTCGGTGCTGGAGCCGATCACCTCCGCCGAGTCTTCGTCATACTCCGGGTTCATCCCGAACCAGTCCGGCGGCACTTCCTCGCCGCCTTCAGTCCGCTCGGGCACAAAGATGCTGGTATCCGTATACTCGGCGATGGCTGCCGTGCGCTCGACAAGAGCGCCTTCTATAGCCTCCAGCTCGGCCTGGGCTTCTGACTGGAACGCGGCTAGACGGTCCAGGTCTAGCCCTGGATACCACGCCTTGACGAACTCCAAGGCCCGGCATGCTCCGGCCCGGGCCGAGGAGCCCTTACAAGCCTCAAGACGGCCGGCGGCGACTTCCAGCCAGTCGGCGGTCCGACTGGCGGTGCGCAGAGCCGGCATGTCCGGCCACAGGGCGGCGACCGCTTGGGCACCGGCACGCTGAAGCCGGCGCAGCAGCCGGTGAGCCGGACAAAGACGGGCCCCAATGCTCAGGAGCTGCTCGTCGATGGTTCGGGGGGCATTGGCGGCGATCACCTCACCCTTCGCCCTTCGTGCCTCCCGAGCAGCCTCGATGGCCAGGGGGACCGCCTGCGAATCACCAGGAAAGAAGTCTGCCAAGACAGAGAAGTCGGAAAATCAGAAGTCGGCCTGACACATAGTCGGAAGCCCAAAGAAACGAAAGAGACTTCCCATCAACGATGTCCTTGAGCTCGTGATAGCCAGAGGTCAGCATCGCCTCCCTATCAGTCCAGGCGGAGCGCTCGATCTCGAACTCGGCCATGAGGGCGGCCTCCCGCGTCTTGGCCTCATCCTGCGCCTTCTAGAGCAGCTCCTTCTGCTCGGCCAGCTGCGTCGCCAGCAGATCATGCTCTTTGGCGAGCCTGCCGCACTCCTCTTCCTTGGCACGCCGAGCAGTGTTGGCCTCGCCCAGCTGCTCCTGGAGGGCGGCGCTGGCGCCTGAAGAATGAAGAAAGAGACAAGAAAGTCATCAGTAAATTAGATCGCCAGGGAGATCCGGCCCGACTGCTCAGCAGTCGGCCCGAATCTCGGGGACTACAGCCCGCGGGTGCGCCAGCGCCCCCCCACGAAGAAGGAAGAAAAGAGCTCACCCCGGCTTTCCACCAAGTCGGTGGTCCGCTTGTTCAGCTCCTCGACATTGCGGTTGAAGGAAGTGGTGCGGAGGTTATGATACTCATACAAAAAGCCGACAAAGGCAAAAGTTAGTATTCGGAACTCGCCAGAGGGAGTTCCGAACCGCCAGCTCAGCAGCCGGCCCGGAACTCGGGGACTACACCCAGCGGGTGTGCTGGCGCGCCCCCACAGAGAAAGACAGGAATCAAAAAAGAAGTAGGAAACATACTCGGACGGATGTCCGCACGGCCAGATGCGCTCTGGTGCAGAGTTGGAGGGCGTCGCTTTCCGCGCGCAGCTTCGCCTGGACGTCCAGGAGGGCTTGGTTCAGCGGGCCGGTGCCGCCTCCGCGCAACCACCCGGTGGGCGCGGCACTAGAGGCCTCGACGTCCAGACTCGCCGAGCTGGCTGCGCCAGTCTCCCGAGCTCACGGCGCCGAGCTCATCCTCTCAAGCCGGCGGCGCGCCGACGCGGCGACTTGAAGAAGCAGCCGCGCCTCGGCCTCATCCGAGATTGGTGGATCCAACGGGCCCACCGGCTGTTTGCTGTGCGGCCTCCCAGACGGTGGCGGAGGCGGCGGAGGCGGCGCGAGGGTGTCCGAGCCTGAAGCCTCACCGCCCTCCTCCGCGAGGGGGTTCTCGGTGCCGACCTCTCCGGTCTGCCCCGTGAACTCCGGAGCCGGCGGCACCGACGACAACGGAGGGACGAGCATCGCCGATCGGCGACGTGCGACCTCCTCAGCACGCCGCCTCGTCGCTGCAGCGTTTTCGGCCTCCTCCAGCTTCTTCTGGGCGTTGGCGGCTGCCTTCTCGGCCTGCGCCTTCTCCAGGCGGTCGGCCTCCTCCTCATCGCGCTTCTCCCGCGCGTTCCGCTCTGTCGCCTCCCGAAGGTCGGCGGCGGGATCGACCCGCCGGGTGTTGGCGGATGTCTCTACCGACCCCAAGACAGAGGGGACGGCGACTCTCTCAAGGGAGAGGGGGGCTGTGGAGAAGAATGGAGGGAAAATCAATGAAGACTCGGACAAGATCCAACAAAGAAAATAAAAGAGCATAAAGACTTACACGGAAACTAACGACGGCCTTCTCACTTCCCTTCGGAAGAGGTTGGCCTTCGCGGCCGCCTCCTCCCGTTTGGTCGCGGCGGCCGCCCCCTTGAACTTCTTCGGCTTGCTGCCGGGCGCGCTCGGCCCGGCGTGACGCCTCTTCGCGCTGCCTTGGCCGGAGTGGCTGGCCCTTGGCTGGTGGCGTGGGACGACTTACACGTCGGCATCATCTTCGGGCCAGTCGGCAAAGGTGGCCGAGGGCCTGAAGCCGCCGTCTGCCCCTTCTCCACCACCTTCGGCGTCGGCCTCCAATGCCGCCGCCCCCAAGTCGGGGTCGTCGACGTCGCTATCCTCGCGGTCTGGGATGTAGTCGCGGGGCTCTCTCACGGCGCCAGCTGCGGGCTCCATGAGGGGGTTCTGCGTAGAAGGAACCAACCAAGATTAGAAGCCGGAGTCGGCTGCAAAGAAGACCAACTACATAAAGATGCGACTTACCACTGGAGGGGGTTGTCGCGTGAGTACGGCTCCTTGCCGAATTGCCAGTCCTCCGTGAACTCGCAGTGCGCGATGTGGTTCACCAAGTTCGCCACCTCCCTGCGGGGCATCTCCTTGGTGCACAGCCAGCTCGGGTCGTGGCGGCCGCTCATCTGACAGATGAGGTGAGGCCGGCCTTGGAGTGGGAGGACTCGGCGCGCCACGAAGGCGGCCAGAAGGTCGGATCCGATGGGGCCCTCCGACTGCAGCAGCACTCGGAGTCGCGCTACGGCGGCGGCTCCGGAGGGAGTCAGCGACTTGGCCCGATGACACCAGCTAGGGAGCCTCCCAGTTAGTGGGGGCCGGGTTGAAGGGCGGCAAGTTGACCCAGTCGCCGTCGGTGGAGAGGTTCTTCACGTAGAAGTAGGAGCGCTGCCATATCTTCACCGACTTTATCAGCGAGATGGGAGGAAAAGGGTTGTCGGACGTCGAGCGCCGCACCGCGGTGTAGGTGCCGCACTGAGCCGGCGTGCCGGCGGCCTGTGTGCCAAGCTTCAAAGAAAAGAATTCTCCCCACAACTTGAGGGTGGGGAGAATGCCGAGGAAGCCTTCGCACAAAGTGGCGAAGGCGGAAAGCAGCACCACCGCATTCGGGGTGAGGTGGTGCGGCTGAAGATTGTGGAACTCCAGGAACGAGCAGAAGAAACCGCTCGCCGGCAGCCCCAGCCCGCGCATGAGGTGCGTGTGGAAGACGACCCGCTCGCCCTCCTCCGGCGCGGACGGATCTCTCCCGCCCGCGCGGGACGGGCGTGCACGAGGTCCGCGCTGGGGAGACGGCAGGTCCGGCGGAGGAACTCGATATGTTCCGCCTCCACATCCGAGCCGTCCCACACGCCGGAGCGCGAGGCAGGGGGCGCGGCAGAGGAAGAACTCATCGCCAAGGTGAGAGGTGCTCTTGCTCGTGGCGGAGGAAGAAGAGAAGGCAGGAGAGTGGGGGAGAGGATGCGCATGCAGTGCCGCCCCACTCCTCCCTGCCTATTTATAGCCCTACGGGCTGAGGAGCCGAGGGGGCGGGCGTGGGATTAACTGCGCACGAAGCCCACGCCGCCCCACGATTTACCCCATGAAGTTACTGCGCGTAGTAACGGCGTGGGGAAGCCAACCGTTCGCGACCGCAGCGGATCCGCTCGGAAGCCGAGGCGCGGTAATGGCGGGCCCCGCCTGGCGGCCCGTCCCATCGCGCGCGTGGGTGAGCAGACTATCCTCCCTACGTGGCGCCGCGCGATAGGACCGCCTGATTTCCCGCCGCGACTTACAAATAGTGGCCCCTCGCTGAACAAGTCCGACTTCGGCGAGTCGGCCCAAAAAAGACAACGGCCGAGTCTCAGAGTCGGGGCTGGGAAGTTGAAACTGTTGAAGCCCCATGAGGCGGCGTCCGCAGGGCTTCACCAGCTTTGGGCACTACTGTCGGAGTAATGGGCCACGGGTAGGTTGACCCGGGACCCAGGATCTTTCAAGACATCGGGGAAGGCCGCGCCCCTCCAGCCGAGTCCCGGCTGGCGACCTCCAGAGAGGCTGAGTCCCAGCTGGCGATCTCCCTAGAAGCCGAGTCTCAACTGGCGATCTCCGGAGGAGCCGAATCCCAGATGACGACTTCAAGGTAAGCCGACTCCAAGCTGGCGACCTCCAGGAGTGCCGACTATGAGAGTCGGCCCATGACACTCCACGAAGCCCGATGCGGGGTACGGTCACGACGTGGCCGTCCCTCCCTGCCTACGAGGGACTGGCATGGCTACAGTGAGCCGTATCGCCGGGAGATCTCCGGCGAGGCGCGGCACTATTGCCATGCCTGCCCTGACCTCAGCCACAGTGCGCGACGCACTGTGCCCACGACGCCGGCCCGAAGGCCGCGGGGCTGCCTATCAGTGGGTGAACCAAAGGCGGCCAGAGCGCCTGAAGACGGCCCTGTGGGAGTCGGCCTCCCCGGAGTCGGCCGTCTCCCCTCCAGGGCCCCACAAGCCATAAACCAGATTGGATGGGGAGTGACAACAGTGATCACCTGATAGACGGCGGTACTGTTGCCACGACCTAATGACCAAGCCTGTGTCATCAAGAGCGCCGCATAGTGTCCGGCCTGTCCGCGGGACCCACCAGTCGGCGGGCCCCAGAAGCCGGCGGGAAGGACGGCGACATGAGAGACAGATGGCTGGGACCCACGCCCAGTCGGATTACCGTTGTACCCCCGGGGGGTAGGCCTATATAAACCCCCCGGGGCACCCATGCAAAGGGTTCGGACCTTGATAGAGATAGACATATAGCCCAGGGAGGAGAGAACTAGCCTCGCTCTCTCCTGCCTCCCGATACAGCTCTAGGAGCACCATTGTAGTCATCTTGCTATAGTGACCATGCGGAGACCCCGCAGAGCAGCAGTAGGGGTGTTATCTCCCCGGAGAGCCCCGAAGCTGGGTAAGATTCGCCGGCGTGCATGTCTACGCCTTATCCCGTTTCTAGGCACCGGCGACGTTCTACTCGCCCCCACCATGATAAGCCATCCTTTGGCATATGTCGCACCCAACCCCCGACAACAATCTTGATGTTCAACCGTCGCAGGGCTTCGCCTAAGCACCGCTACAATATGACCGAGGTGTAATATCATGGAGGGGGGCACCGCACACGGCTAAGGAACGATAACGAAGATCAACTTGTGTGTACTAGGGTGCCCCCCTGCCCCCGTATATAAAGGAGCAAGGGGGGAGGCCGGCCGGCCCCATGGGGCACGCCAAGGAGGAGGAATCCTCCTCCTAGTAGGAGTAGGATTCCTCCTTTCCTACTCCTACTAGGAGGGGGTAGGAAGGGGGAAGGGGGAGAGGGGGGAAGGGGCACGGCAACGAAAATCTTGCCTTCGGATCTGTGATAGAAGGTGTACCCAAGTGTCTCCTTTGGGTATCCTATGAAGACACATTTCTCCGATTTGGGTTCGAGCTTATCAGGTTGAAACTTTTTCACATAAGCATCGCAGCCCCAAACTTTAAGAAACGACAACTTTGGTTTCTTGCCAAACCATAGTTCACAAGGTGTTGTCTCAACAGATTTTGATGGTGCCCTATTTAATGTGAATGTGGCCGTCTCTAAAGCATAACCGCAAAACGATAGCGGTAAATCTATAAGAGACATCATAGATCGCACCATATCAAGTAAAGTACGATTACGACATTCGGACACACCATTACGCTGTGGTGTTCCGGGTGGCGTGAGTTGCGAAACTATTCCGCATTGTTTCAAGTGTAGACCAAACTCGTAACTCAAATATTCTCCTCCACGATCAGATTGTAGAAACTTTATTTTCTTATTACGATGATTTTCAACTTCACTCTGAAATTCTTTGAACTTTTCAAATGTTTCAGACTTATGCTTTATTAAGTAGATATACCAATATCTGCTTAAATCATCTGTGAAGGTGAGAAAATAACGATATCCGCCACGAGCCTCAATATTCATCGGACCACATACATCTGTATGTATGATTTCCAACAAATCTATTGCTCTCTCCATAGTACCGGAGAATGGCATTTTAGTCATCTTGCCCATGAGGCACGGTTCGCAAGTACCAAGTGATTCATAATCAAGTGGTTCCAAAAGTCCATCAGTATGGGGTTTCTTCATGCGCTTTACACCGATATGACCTAAACGGCAGTGCCACAAATAAGTTGCACTATCATTATCAACTCTGCATCTTTTGGCTTCAACATTATGAATATGTGTATCACTACTATCGAGATTCATCAAAAATAGACCACTCTTCAAGGGTGCATGACCATAAAAGATATTACTCATATAAATAGAACAACCATTATTCTCTGATTTAAATGAATAACCGTCTCACATCAAACAAGATCCAGATATAATGTTCATGCTCAACGCTGACACCAAATAAAAATTATTTAGGTCTAATACTAATCCCGAAGGTAGATGTAGAGGTAGCGTGCCGACCGCGATCACATCGACTTTGGAACCATTTCCCACGCGCATCGTCACCTCGTCCTTTGCTAGTGTTCGCTTAATCCGTAGTCCCTGTTTTGAGTTGCAAATATTAGCAACAGAACCAGTATCAAATACCCAGGTGCTACTGCGAGCTCTAATAAGGTACACATCAATAACATGTATATCACATATACCTTTGTTCACCTTGCCATCCTTCTTATCTGCCAAATACTTGGGGCAGTTCCGCTTCCAGTGACTAGTCTGCTTGCAGTAGAAGCACTCAGTTTCAGGCTTAGGTCCAGACTTGGGTTTCTTCTCTTGAGCAGCAACTTGCTTGCTGTTCTTCTTGAAGTTCCCCTTCTTCTTCCCTTTGCCCTTTTTCTTGAAACTAGTGATCTTGTTGACCATCAACACTTGATGCTCCTTCTTGATTTCTACCTCCGCAGCCTTTAGCACTGCGAAGAGCTCGGGAATTGTCGTATCCATCCCTTGCATATTATAGTTCATCACGAAGCTTTTGTAGCTTGGTGGAAGTGATTGGAGAATTCTGTCAATGACGCTATCATCCGGAAGAGTAACTCCCAGTTGAATCAAGTGATTACAATACCCAGACATCTTGACTATATGCTCACTGACAGAACTATTCTCCTCCATCTTGCAGCTATAGAACTTATTGGAGACTTCATATCTCTCAATCCGGGCATTCTTCTGGAATATTAACTTCAACTCCTGGAACATCTCATATGCTCCATGACGTTCAAAACATCGTTGAAGTCCCGGTTCTAAGCCGTAAAGCATGGCACATTGAACTATCGAGTAGTCATCAGCTTTGTTCTGCCAGACGTTCTTAACGCTGTCAGTTGCATCAGCAGCAGGCTTGGCACGCAGCGGTGCTTCCAGGACGTCACTTTTCTGTGCAGCAATGAGGATAATCCTCAAGTTACGGACCCAGTCCGTGTAGTTGCTACCATCATGTTTCAACTTTGCTTTCTCAAGGAACGCATTAAAATTGAACAGAACAACAGCACGGGCCATATATATACAATCAACATAGACAAGCAAGATACTATCAGGTACTAAGTTCATGATAAATTTAAGTTAAATTAATCATATTACTTAAGAACTCCCACTTAGATAGACATCCCTCTAATCCACTAAGTGATCACGTGATCCAAATTCAACTAAACCATAACCGATCATCACGTGAAATGGATTAGTTTTCAATGGTGAACATCTTATGTTGATCATATCTACTATATGATTCACGCTCGACCTTTCAGTCTCCGTGTTCCGAGGCCATATCTGCATATGCTAGGCTCGTCAAGTTTAACCCGAGTATTCTGCGTGTGCAAAACTGGCTTGCACCCGTTGTAGATTGACGTAGAGCTTATCACACCCGATCATCACGTGGTGTCTGGGCACGACGAACTTTGGCCACGGTGCATACTTAGGGAGAACACTTCTTGATAATTAGTGAGGGATCATCTTAAAATGCTACTTCAAGCAAAGCAAGATAAGATGCATAAAAGATAAACATCACATGCAATCAATATAAGTGATATGATATGGCCATCATCATCTTGTGCTTGTGATCTCCATCTTCGAAGCACCGTCATGATCACCATCGTCACCGGCGCGACACCTTGATCTCCATCGTAGCATCGTTGTCGTCTCGCCAATCTTATGCTTCTATGACTACCGCTACCGCTTAGTGATAAAGTAAAGCATTACAGGGCGATTGCATTGCATACAATAAAGCGACAACCATATGGCTCCTGCCAGTTGCCGATAACTCGGTTACAAAACATGATCATCTCATACAATAAAATTTAGCATCATGTCTTGACCATATCACATCACAACATGCCATGCAAAAACAAGTTAGACGTCCTCTACTTTGTTGTTGCAAGTTTTACGTGGCTGCTACGGGCTTAAGCAAGAACCAATCTCACCTACGCATCAAAACCACAACGATAGTTTGTCAAGTTGGTGCTGTTTTAACCTTCTCAAGGACCGGGCGTAGCCACACTCGGTTCTACTAAAGTTGGAGAAACTGACACCCGCTAGTCACCTGTGTGCAAAGCACAGCGGTAAAACCAGTCTCGCGTAAGCGTATGCGTAATGTCGGTCCAGGCCACTTCATCCAACAATACCACCGAACCAAAGTATGACATGCTGGTAAGCAGTATGACTTATATCGCCCACAACTCACTTGTGTTCTACTCGTGCATATAACATCAAACCATAAAACCTAGGCTCGGATGCCACTGTTGGGTAACATAGTAATTTCAAAAAAAATTCCTACGCACACGCAAGATCATGGTGATGCATAGCAACGAGAGGGGAGAGTGTTGTCTACATACCCTCGTAGACCGAAGCGGAAGCGTTGACGCAACATAGAGGAAGTAGTCGTACGTCTTCCCGGTCCAACTGATCCAAGCACCGTTACTCCGGCACCTCCGAGTTCTTGACACACGTACAGCTCGATGACGCACCCCGGGCTCCGATCCAACAAAGCTTCGGGGAGGAGTTCTGTCAGCATGACGGCGTGGTGACGATCTTGATGTTCAACCGTCGCAGGGCTTCGCCTAAGCACCGCTACAATATGACCGAGGTGTAATATCGTGGAGGGGGGCACCGCACATGGCTAAGGAACGATCATGAAGATCAACTTGTGTGTACTAGGGTGCCCCCTTCCCCCGTATATAAAGGAGCAAGGGGGGAGGTCGGCCGGCCCCTTGGGGCGCGCCAAGGAGGAGGAATCCTCCTCCTAGTAGGAGTAGGATTCCTCCTTTCCTACTCCTACTAGGAGGGGGAAGGAAGGGGGAGAGGGGGGAAGGAAAGGGGGGCGCCGCCCCCCTCCTAGTCCAATTCGGACCAGAGGGAGAGGGGGCGCGCGACCCACCCTGGCTGCCCCTCTCTCTTCTCACCAAGGCCCATGTGGCCCATTAACTCTCCCGGGGGGTTCCTGTAACCCCCCGGCACTCCGGTTTTCTCCGAAATCACCCGGAACAATTCCGGTGTCCGAATATAGTTGTCCAATATATCAATCTTTATGTCTCGAACATTTCGAGACTCCTCGTCATGTCCGTGATCACATCCGGGACTCCGAACAACCTTCGGTACATCAAAATACATAAACTCATAAAGAAACTATCATCGTAACTTTAAGCGTGTGGACCCTACGGTTCGAGAACAATGTAGACATGGCCGAGACACGTCTCCGGTCAATAACCAATAGCGGGACCTGGATGCCCATATTGGTTCCTACATATTCTACGAAGATCTTTATCGGTCAGACCGCATAACAACATACGTTGTTCCCATTGTCATCGGTATGTTACTTGCCCGAGATTCGATCGTCGGTATCCAATACCTAGTTCAATCTTGTTACGGGCAAGTCTCTTTACTCGTTCCGTAATACATCATCCCGCAACTAACTCATTAGTTGCATTGCTTGCAAGGCTTACGTGATGTGCATTACCGAGAGGGCCCAGAGATACCTCTCCGACATTCGGAGTGACAAATCCTAATCTCGAAATATGCCAACCCAACAAGTACCTTCGGCGACACCTGTAGAGTACCTTTATAATCACCCAGTTACGTTGTGATGTTTGGTAGCACACAAAGTGTTCCTCCGGTAAACGGGAGTTGCATAATCTCATAGTCATAGGAACATGTATAAGTCATGAAGAAAGCAATAGCAACATACTAAACGATCGGGTGCTAAGCTAACGGAATGGGTCATGTCAATCAGATCATTCAACTAATGATGTGATCTCGTTAATCAAATAACAACTCTTTGTCCATAGTTAGGAAACATAACCATCTTTGATTAACAAGCTAGTCAAGTAGAGGCATACTAGTGACACTCTGTTTGTCTATATATTCACACATGTATTATGTTTCCGGTTAATACAATTCTAGCATGAATAATAAATATTTATCATGATATAAGGAAATAAATAATAACTTTATTATTGCCTCTATGGCATATTTCCTTCACCAGCCCCCTGCTGTCGGAGCCATCTTCGCCTGCTGTCCCCAACTCGGGCTGGGGCTAGGAGACGCTCACGAGTTCTCGACTCGTCTTCGTCTGGCGTCGCTTCGCGTTCTTGAGGGCGCTTGGCGTGACGGTGCCCAAGGTGGTGAAGGAGTTCCTGCTACGCCGTGTTGCCCCTCTCCAACGCCATTCTCACCGGATGTGGACCTTCAGCGGGCGTGAGGATCGTATGAGGCTCTAGGAAGAGGACCTGACGCCTGAAGCACTAAGGAAGCTGCTCTTGGTCTTGACTGGGGACCCCACCCCCGGCAGCATCCGGCAAGGGGGGGACTTGTTGTACCTCTGCCCGAATAGAAGCGACTTTGTGAATCAGATGCCCATCTTCGACGAATGGGGGCTGCGCCAAGCTAGCCTCCAGGGGCCTCGCGAGAACCGAGTAGTGGTGGCCGCCCTTGCAGTCGGCCAAGGCGACTCTTCCTCAAGTGGCGGAGCAGGGAGCCATGAGCCACCGGAGGCCGAGGGGGCCCCCGGTGAGCTGACAGCGCTGGGCGGCGCTCATGATAGAGCTACCCCTGAGGCCCGTGCTGCTGTGGCTGAGGGCGGCGAGCGGCTGCCCGCAGCGCCTGCGGCTGAGGCCCCTGAGGCCCCAGCTGCTCTTCTTGGTGAGGCGACCGGCAGCGAGCATCAGGCAGACGCCCCAGACGCGGATCGCCTTGATGCTTCTTCCTCGTCGCAGGCTGACCCCTGCGCTCGACTCTTGGGTCGCTTCTGCATGGAATTTGAGGCCCTCCGGAAGAGAAGGGAGGCCCTGGGTGACGATTACCCTTGTCGCCTGCTGAAGCGTAGGAAGTACTTCGCCACCGATGAGTAAGCCTTCTCCCTTCCCAGCTCCTGATCCTTCCGTTGCTTTTCCTGATCCTTTGCTCCACAGGGCCCTTCCCGCCGAGCTCACGGATATGACTGAGGAGCCATCCCCCTTGTCTCCGCCCTCTCCACCGTCTTCGAGCACTCCGAGCAGTAGAGCCCTTGCGGTGAGGCCGGTTGGAGAGACGAACCATCCTGAGGCGCATCGCGACCCTGCATGCCTCGCGACCTTCTTTCACAAGCCTTCTCGTGGCATAGCCAGCCTGCCATGGACTTCTCGTCTGGTCATGGACCGTGACTGGATGGGGTACCCCCTGCGCTCTTCATTTGGGGACGGACTGGCTCTAGGCCGGGCTTCTGGCGAGGCGTGCCCGATCGCCTCGAGAGCACCAGCCCCCAGCCCCCTGCCCGGAGGGGGAGTGTTGATTTGTGCCCCCCGGCGCTCACTTGGGGAGGATGATGGTGTGGAAGACGTACTCGAGCGCGCCCGGGAGCGTCGTGCTCTTTGCCAAGGGTTTCTTCGGAGGGCGGCTGACGCGGTGAGCCTGCTTGGTGAAGAGCTCGCTGATGAGGACGCGCGCCTTGAGGCCGAGGGCGTGCGCCTGGTTGCGGAGAGGCGCGATCTGAAGGCGGCTGTCGCCCTGGCGCGCTATCAGCGCGATCTTGGCGATGAGGAGGCCAAGGCGTCGCTGGCGGCCTCTCGGGAGGTCCGTTCCCAGGCCGTCGAGGAGGCCCGGGAAGCTGACCGACGGCGAGTGGCGATGGTGGAGCGGGCGCGGGAACTCCTGGCCCAGTGCCGCTCATTGGAGGAACAGGTGGAGCTGCGCGAGGCAGCCCTCGCGTCGATGAAGGTGGCTTCAGGCGACCCAGCGGAGCTCCAGAAGCGTGAGGAGGCACTGACGCTGGAAGCCGCTGAATGCGCACGCGAGTATGAACGCCTGGAGACAAGGGAGTGCTTGGTGACACAGGCGGAGGATGATGTCGCTGCGCGGGAAGCCCGTGTCCTGGAGGAGGTCGGACGTCGGGTGGCGACGGCGCGCTCGAACCTCGAGCACGAGTTCGAGGAGAGGCTGGGGTTGATCCGGACCGAGGCTGAAGGTAGGACCGCTGTCTTGCGGGTCAAGCTGGAGGAAGCGACGCGGCGAGTCGATGCTTTGCAGGTCGCGCTTGAGGTGGCGCAGTGGGAGTCAACTACCTCCCATGCCGAGGCGCTTCTCCGTCGCCAATGGGTGGACGAGGCTGAGGCCGTCGTGCGCCAGAATGCGGACGAGATACGCCAGCGGCGGCTCCTGGAGCATGAGCACGGCCCCATGCTCACCATGCTTCGGAAGAGAGCCAGCACGGCCTTGGGTAACATCTGTGAGGCGGCTGTTGGCGAGCCGCACACAGTTAACTACACCGGCAACCTTCAGTTCTTCACCGACCTGGTGACGCAGCTGGAGGCGCGGTCGGTCAGAGCCGACAGGTTGGTGGAGGAGAGGAGCTGCGCCCTGCTCGGGCGCGCCTTTTCCCGCTTCTTCAGCCATCTCTGGAATATGGATCCCCACTTCGACTATGACGCTGCCATCGCCCCAGTCCCCAGGCCGTCCGGGATGACCTGGCGCACTGGGTGGAAGACAACGTGGACGCTCTCGTCAGGGCCTTCGCTTCAGATAACGACGGCGCGATCGTGGCCGCCGATGAGGGCGGCGTGGTGAACGGTCCTGACGCCGCTGATGACAACGCAGAGGGCGATGGCGAGGCCAGCGATGCCAGCAACAGTTCGGGCGGAGCTCCTGAGGATGCATTGGGGGATTTATCCGACTGACCGTGCATCGTTCCTGTTTCCTTACCCTGCATGAATAGAACTCAGGTTTTGACCTGATGGTTGTAAGAGAATTTTGGGAGGGGGTGCCCCTCAGGTAAAACTCATGTTCAGCGTACTTAGTGGATGCTACATCACCTGTACGCCCACGCCAAGTGGTTGGCTAGGCGACGAGCCGGCTGGCTAGTTTACCTTTATCCCATGCGGGCCCTGAGATAGCTTGTGGGAGGTTGTGGTGTCTCGAGTGTCTCCTGATCGAATCCATAGGATCTGCAGTAGAAGCCTCCTGAGAGGATACGAGGGCGGCAGTCTGGGCTGCACGCAAGCTAGGCCAGACCCGGTTCGCGAGGGGCTCACGAGGGAAGGCAGCTGAGGCGAAGTGGTAACCGAAACACGAGAGATTGCTCAAACGAGACTAAGCACCCCTTCCCCAAACACACGCAAATCTCAAATTCGAGTCCAACTTAAATCCAGCGGGGGAAAGCGACAACCAAGGGAAAAGCAATGAAAGCAGAAAAAAGGCCGCGTCCGGCACCTAGTCTAGTCTTGGACGTCTTCTCACCAGCGTGGAGCTAAGTGCTTCCACTAGGCGTGGGAGGGAGCCCCAGGGCCTGAGGCCGGCACCCCTGAGACTCCGGGACGTGTATAGCCCCACTCATTATTTCATGAGAGTGTCACAGGGCGGCGAGCTTCACAGGAACTGGGCCTTCTTCACAGGTACCGGCCTTGCTTCATATCGCTAGACGAGGGCCCTGCCTTGCGCCACACTCTAGTGCCATCAACGACGACCGGAAACCAGGACGCCGCCGATGGGGTAGAGCGGTCGCCAGTGGTTCCCCGGATGACCACGGGTCCTCCGCTAGGGGCAGGCCCTGAGGCACCTCCCTAGAGGAGGGCCTACCTCTTGAGAACGCCTTGCTCCGAACGGCGCGGTGGTGATGCCGGATCCTGGCCCCTCTCCTGCAGCCCCCGACGCCCTCCTCCTGAGGGGTAGGAGACCGCGGGAGCGGGGCAGTTGCTCGCTGCGGCGACCTGCACCTCCTGCGATCCATAATTAGCGTATGCCTGCTCCTGAGTAATTAGTGGTACCCGATAATCGTCGCTTCCTGCGTGGCCAGTGGGGCCGTCCCGGGGCTCCTGGAGGGGCTCAGCTTCTGGCGCCTCATCCCCCCAGCTTGGGATGAGGAGCGAGCCTTGTTCGCCCTCATGCAGGTGCCCTTGGTCCATCACGTGGGGCACGTATTCTTCTGGGGGCGCCATCCCGAAGGCTGCGCCATAGCGCTCCGCGTGCCACGCAGCTCTGCTTGATGCGCCCACCTGCGGATGGTAGCGCGGCGGCCCACTGGGGCCATGGGAGCGACGAGTCCTTCTTCGCTGGTCGGGGGCGGAGTCAGCGCTGCCGCTGGCCCAGTGCTGACAACTTCGCTGGTGTTGGAGTAGCCATGGAGCCCGCGGGCGCGCATGGAGCCCCCTCGCAGGCCGTCCTGGGCCTGCGATGGGAGCTGGGTGCAGAAGGGGTGAGCCCCCGAGGCGGCAAAGGCCAGGAGC
Organism: Triticum dicoccoides; assembly: GCF_002162155.2. NCBI lineage: Eukaryota > Viridiplantae > Streptophyta > Magnoliopsida > Poales > Poaceae > Triticum > Triticum dicoccoides. The sequence continues at coordinate 62,891,253 of NC_041389.1, read as the reverse complement.
TCTGCCACCAGCTCTAGCAGCACGTCGCGGCCGCCTTCCATCACCCTGCACTGCAGCAGCTCTCGGGCCACTGTGAGCGCGGCCCTTGAGTTCGCCTACTCCCGGCGGGTGTACGGCATCGTGGCCGCGGCGTGGTTGGAGGCCCTTGCTGCCGACCGCGCCTACCGCGGTGTGAGAGCTGTCGGAGCCTGTCCGCATCGCCCACGGCCCGCAGCGCCCTGCGGACCGCGAGCTGCCTGGGGCATGGGGTCGCCCGGGGCGAGCGGCTCTGTGCGGGCGGGCCAAGCCACCAGGGATCGGGGTTGCCCGCCTGGTCGCCGGGCATGGTGATGACGATGCGACGGGACGCGAAGTGGCAGAAGGCGGATCCCGGCGTACCCCTACCTGGCGCGCCAAATGTCGGATTTTGGGTTCAGGCAGACCCTTGAGGTTCGAACACTGGGGTGCGCGTGGAGATTTCGCCCTCTACCTACCTGCTCCTCGCCGACTCGCTAGGATCTAAACTACGGAAGGAACAACACAAGAGACACAGAGTTTATACTAGTTCAAGCCACCATTGCGGTGTAATACCCTACTCCAGTGTGTGGTGTGGTGGATTGCCTCTTGGGCTGTTGATGAACAATACAAGGAAGAACAGCCCCGCGAGGGTCTGTTCTTCGCTGGTGCAATGAACTGCTAGGAGGAGTTCAGTCACTCTCTCTACTGGTTTTCTGGTGTGGATCTTGTCTGTCCCAGATGCCTCTACCCTAGGGGTGGCTAGTCCTATTTATAGGCAAAGGCCCTGGGCCTCTTCCCAAATATTGAGTGGGAAGGGCGCCAACAATTGGCCATTTTGAAGGGGAACATCGGGTACACTTATCCTGACTAAAGTTGGTCCTCGCCCGTCAAAGGCTCTGGTGGTGACGCCTGCTTGGGCTCCACAATGACTTCCTCCCTGCCGTTGGGCTGGTCTTGGTCTTGTTGCACCGAAATGGATGCCTTTTCTTGATGCTCTCGCCTGCACTTGCTCCCTTTGCACCAAAGAGGAAAGGAGGACACTGCGCGGGCTGGCACCTGCATGGCGCCCTCGGTCGTCATGGCTTGCGTCATCGGTACCTCGTGAGGTACCCCGCCTTGATCTCTCTGCCTCCTCGCGAGATAGCCTGACGAGGTCGTGCCTGAGCAAGCTCCTTGCCATCCGCCCCGCAAGGCTTGGCCCCTCGCGAGGGTCTTGAGCTTGTGTTGCTGAAGATGGGCCGTGTTGTGCCCCCTTTGAGCCACGCCGCAGGCCGCAGGCAGGCAAGTCTGGGGACCCCCGTTCCCAGAACACCGAAAGCCGCCGAACCAGTCTTCAATGACGACGTGTCTGGCGCATAAATTATCTTCGGCATTGCAAGGCGGGTTCCTCCATCGAATACTTCAAAGCATCTGAACTGAAAAGCTATATTCGGCCCTTACAGCTTTGGTCTTAGCGAGGTGAATTCTTCGAACAGCTTGGTTTTACATTAAACGTCACACCCCTCGACTTCTGTGCTTTCGTTGCCTCGGCTTCCACGTGGCCAATGAAAATGAAGGGTCCAAGAACTTTTATAGATAGCCCCTTGACAACGTATGGAAGGTGCCTATTTAAGGAGATTAGATCTTAGATGCCATTCCATACCAGGCGAAAATCCTTCGAACTTTGCTTCAAGAAACCACGCAATCATGGCTAGCGCTCCCAGTTCTTCTTCCCGCCCCCACGGCCCTCAAAAAGGCGATTGGGAGAGTTGCTCTGTATCCCATGTCCAGCTGACCAAGCTCCAGGTGTAGGGCTACCTCCCCCCCTGCGGATCTAGTCCCCCGTTCGGGTTTACCGGCGAAGCCCTGGGAGAAAATTTCCCGAATCCTTCAGTACGGGAGCGGGTGTGTTTCATTTCCTTTCTCTTAAGAGGCGTTGGATTTCCAACCATCCTTTCCTCCGAGGTCTCCTAGAGTACTATGGCCTCTAACTGCACAATCTCACGCCGGGCTCCATTCTACATATCGCAGGCTTCGTCGCTCTTTGCGAGTTGTTCCTAGGCTGTGAGGCCCATTTCGAGCGATGGAGGAAGCTCTTTGCCTCGTCCCTCGCTCCTAAAAGGGATCCATATTCGAGCTGGGCGGTGCCGAAGTATGGCGCATAGCCGAGACAGGATACCTATCTGGCACTCCTAAGAAGGCATCCGAAGAGTGGTCTCGGAGTGGTTTTACGTAGAAGACGTCGTTCTTTCGGTCCCAATCTGACGTGGCCTACCTGAATTCTCCATTGCCCTGTTAAAGAAGCACCACAGCTGGCGCCCCTGGAGCCTCAAGGAGGAAGATAGTGCGGAAGTTGACAAGATAAAAGTACTTGCCAATCCGGACTGTCCATAATTGAAGTCATGGCGATTTCAATAACGTGAGGTGTTCAACCACTCCAATCCAGAGGACTCCCCATGTGGAACTACAATAGGGAGGATGATACCTCCCACTACGGGTGCAAGGGTCTGGACAACTCTGCCACCCTGGCCGCCTTGTTGGCTGATCTTTACCAAAGGGAGAAAGAGGAATTCACTCACCTCAAGTGCCGAGATGTCTTTTCCATGTACAACCCCCATAGCTGGTGTCATGGTGGGCGCACAGCAGATGCCAAGGGATGGATAAAGAGAGGAGGAGGCTCGAGGGCGCTGGTGGACTCCAAAGGCGAGGTTGGCATGAGCGGGCGCGGGACGCCGGACATACCCAGGTTCGGGGCTCTCTGGAGAGATAATGCCCCTAGTCCCGCCGAGTGTAGTTGGATGATCGATAGTACAATGTTGCTCCTGGAGCTGTATGGAGGAGGAAGGAAGCTGGCCAAGGCTTGGGCTCCTCCAGCTCTCCGATGTTGCTGTTTTGTGGCTAGTCCTATGCTTGCTTTCTTTTCTCTCGCTCGCTCTCCTGAGAGATGATCTAATCTCATGCCCTTATGATCGTGGGCTCCCGGGGGGTTTTATAGTGTTGGAAATATGCCCTAGAGGCAATAATAAAAGCATTATTATTATATTTCCTTGTTCATGATAATTGTCTTTATTCATGCTATAATTGTGTTATCCGGAAATCGTAATACATGTGTGAATAACAGACATCAACATCTCCCTAGTGAGCCTCTAGTTGACTAGCTCGTTGATCAACAGATAGTCATGGTTTCCTGACTATGGACATTGGATGTCATTGATAACGAGATCACATCATTAGGAGAATGATGTGATGGACAAGACCCAATCCTAAACATAGCACAAGATCGTATAGTTCGTTTGCTAGAGTTTTCCAATGTCAAGTATCTTTTCCTTAGACCATGAGATCGTGTAACTCCCGGATACCGTAGGAGTGCTTTGGGTATGCCAAACGTCACAACGTAACTGGGTGACTATAAAGGTAGACTACGGGTATCTCCGAAAGTGTCTGTTGGGTGACATGGATCAAGACTGGGATTTGTCACTCCGTATGACGGAGAGGTATCACTGGGCCCACTCGGTAATGCATCATCATAATGAGCTCAGAGTGACCAAGTGTCTGGTCACGGGATCATGCATTACGGTACGAGTAAAGTGACTTGCCGGTAACGAGATTGAACGAGGTATTGGGATACCGACGATCGAATCTCGGGCAAGTAACATATCGATAGACAAAGGGAATAGCGTACGGGATTGATTAAATCCTCGACATCGTGGTTCATCCGATGAGATCATCGTGGAGCATGTGGGAGCCAACATGGGTATCCAGATCCCGCTGTTGGTTATTGACCGGAGAGTCGTCTCGGTCATGTCTACTTGTCTCCCGAACCCGTAGGGTCTACACACTTAAGGTTCGGTGACGCTAGGATTATGAAGATATGTATATGCAGAAACACGAATGTTGTTCAGAGTCCCGGATGAGATCCCGGACGTCACGAGGAGTTCCGGAATGGTCCGGAGGTAAAGAATTATATATAGGAAGTGCTATTTCGGGCATCGGGACAAGTTTCGGGGTTATCGGTATTGTACCGGGGCCACCGGAAGGGTCCCGGGGGTCCACCGTGTGGGGCCACCTGTCCCGGGGGGCCACATGGGCTGTAGGGGGTGCGCCTTGGCCTAGATGGGCCAAGGGCACCAGCCCCTATAGGCCCATGCGCCTAGGGTTTCCCCCTAGGAGGAGTCCTAGTGGTGGAAGGCACCCCTAGGTGCCTTGGGGGGGAGGGAAACCTCCCCTAGGCCGCCGCCCCCCCTAGTAGATCTCATCTACTAGGGCCGGCCACCCCCCTTGGCACCCCTATATATAGTGGGGGAGAGGAGGGACTTCATACACCAGCCCCTGGCGCCTCCATCTCCCCCCGTTACGTCTCTCCCTCGTAGTCTCGGCGAAGCCCTGTTGCTGTGACGCCCTGCATCCACCACCACGCCGTCGTGCTGCTGGATCTTCATCAACCTCTCGTTCCCCCTTGCTGGATCAAGAAGGAGGAGACGTCTCCCGTCCCGTACGTGTGTTGAACGCGGAGGTGCCGTCCGTTCGGCGCTGGTCATCGGTGATTTGGATCACGTCGAGTACGACTACATCATCACCGTTCTTTTGAACGCTTCCGCTGGCGATCTACAAAGGTATGTAGATGCATCTAATCACTCGTTGCTAGATGAACTCCTAGATGATCTTGGTGAAACGAGTAGGAAAATTTTTGTTTTCTGCAACGTTCCCCAACAGTGGTATCAGAGCTAGGTCTATGCGTAGTTCTTCTTGCGCGAGTAGAACACAATTTGTTGTGGGCGTAGATTTGTCAACTTTCTTGCCGTTACTAGTCCTTTCTTGCTTCAGCGGTATTGTGGGATGAAGCGGCCCGGACAAACCTTACACGTACGCTTACGTGAGACCGGTTCCACCGACTAACATGCACTAGTTGCATAAGGTGGCTGGCGGGTGTCTGTCTCTCCTACTTTAGTTGGAGCGGAATCGATGAACAGGGTCCTTATGAAGGGTAAATAGAAGTTGACAAATCACGTTGTGGCTTTAACGTAGGTAAGAAGACGTTCTTGCTAGAACCCTAATTCAGCCACGTAAAACTTGCAACAACAATTAGAGGACGTCTAACTTGTTTTTGCAGCAAGTGGTTTGTGATATGATATGGCCAAAGTTGTGATGAATGATGAATGATCTATATGTGATGTATGAGATGTTCATGCTATTGTAATAGGATTCACGACTTGCATGTCGATGAGTATGACAACCGGCAGGAGCCATAGGAGTTGTCTTTATTCTTTTATATGACCTGCGTGTCATCGAGAAACGCCATGTAAATTACTTTACTTTATTGCTAAACGCATTAGCCATAGTAGTAGAAGTAATAGTTGGCAAGCAACTTCATGGAGACACGATGATGGAGATCATGATGATGGAGATCATGGTGTCAAGCCGGTGACAAGATGATCATGGAGCCCCAAGATGGAGATCAAAGGAGCTATGTGATATTGGCCATATCATGTCACGTTTATTATTTGATTGCATGTGATGTTTATCATGTTTTGCATCTTGTTTACTTAGAACGACGGTAGTAAATAAGATGATCCCTCACAATAAATTCAAGAAGTGTTCCCCCTAACTGTGCACCGTTGCGACAGTTCGCTGTTTCAAAACATCACGTGATGATCGGGTGTTTTATTCAGACGTTCACATACAACGGGTGTAAGACAGATTTACACATGCAAACACTTAGGTTGACTTGACGAGCCTAGCATGTACAGACATGGCCTCGGAACACAGAAGACTGAAAGGTCGAGCATGAGTCGTATAGAAGATACGATCAACATGAAGATGTTCACCGATGTTGACTAGTCCGTCTCACGTGATGATCGGACACGGTCTAGTTTAACTCGGATCATGTAATACTTAGATGACTAGAGGGATGTCTAATCTAAGTGGGAGTTCACTAATAATTTGATTAGTTGAACTTAATTATCATGAACTTAGTCTAAAATCTTTGCAATATGTCTTGTAGATCAAATGGCCAACGTAGTCCTCAACTTCAACACGTTCCTAGAGAAAACTAAGCTGAAAGACGATGGCAGCAACTATACGGACTGGGTCCGGAACCTGAGGATCATCCTCATAGCTGCCAAGAAAGATTATGTCCTACAAGCACCGCTTGGTGACGCACCCATTCTCCCTGCAGAACAAGATGTTATGAACGCTTGGCAGGCACGTTTCGATGACTACTCCCTCATTCAGTGTGGCATGCTTTACAGCCTAGAGCCGGGGCTCCAAAAGCGTTTTGAGAGACATGGAGCATATGAGATGTTCGAAGGGCTGAAAATGGTTTTCCAAACTCATGCCCGGGTCGAGAGATATGAAGTCTCCGACAAATTCTTCAGCTGTAAGATGGAGGAAAACAGTTCTGTCAGTGAGCATATACTCACTATGTCTGGGTTGCATAACCGCTTGACTCAGCTGGGAGTTAATCTCCCGGATGATGCGGTCATTGACAGAATCCTCCAGTCGCTTCCACCAAGCTACAAGAGCTTTGTGATGAACTTCAATATGCAGGGGATGGAAAAGACCATTCCTGAAGTATTTGCTATGCTGAAATCAGCAGAGGTAGAAGTCAGGAAGGAACATCAAGTGTTGATGGTCAATAAAACCACTAAGTTCAAGAAAGGCAAGGGTAAAAAGAACTTCAAGAAGGACGGCAAGGAGGTTGCCGCGCCCGGCAAGCAAGCCGCCGGGAAGAAGCCAAAGAATGGACCCAAGCCCGAGACTGAGTGCTTTTATTGCAAGGGAAGCGGTCACTGGAAGCGGAACTGCCCTAAGTACTTAGCGGATAAGAAGGCCGGCAAAACAAAAGGTATATGTGATATACATGTAATTGATGTGTACCTTACTAGTGCCCGTAGTGGCTCCTGGGTATTTGATACCGGTGCAGTTGCTCACATTTGTAACTCAAAGCAGGGGCTGCGGAATAAGCGGAAACTGGCAAGGGACGAGGTGACGATGCGCGTCGGGAATGGTTCCAAGGTCAATGTGATCGCCGTCGGCACGCTACCTCTGCATCTCCCTTCGGGATTAGTTTTAAACCTTAATAATTGTTATTTAGTGCCAGCTTTGAGCATGAACATTGTATCGGGATCTCGTTTAATTCGAGATGGCTACTCTTTTAAATCTGAGAATAATGGTTGTTCCATTTTTATGAGAGATATGTTTTATGGTCATGCTCCTATGGTGAATGCTTTATTCTTTATGAATCTCGAACGTGATGCTACGCATGTTCATAATGTGAGTACCAAAAGAAGTAAGGTTGATAATGATAGTCCCACATACTTGTGGCACTGCCGCCTTGGTCACATAGGTGTCAAACGCATGAAGAAGCTCCATGCTGATGGACTTTTAGAGTCTCTTGATTATGAATCATTTGACACGTGCGAACCATGCCTTATGGGTAAAATGACCAAGACTCCGTTCTCAGGAACAATGGAGCGAGCAACCGACTTATTGGAAATCATACATACTGATGTGTGCGGTCCGATGAGTGTTGAGGCTCGCGGTGGCTATCGTTATGTTCTCACTCTCACTGATGATTTAAGTAGGTATGGGTATATCTACTTAATGAAACACAAGTCTGAAACCATTGAAAAGTTCAAGGAATTTCAGAGTGAGGTTGAAAATCAACGTGAAAGGAAAATCAAGTTTCTACGATCAGATCGTGGAGGAGAATACTTGAGTCACGAGTTTGGGGCACACTTAAGAAAATGTGGAATAGTTTCACAACTCACACCACCTGGAACACCTCAGCGTAATGGTGTGTCCGAACATCGTAATCGCACTCTGTTAGATATGGTGCGATCTATGATGTCTCTTACCGATTTACCGCTTTCTTTTTGGGGCTATGCTTTAGAGACTGCCGCATTCACTTTAAATAGGGCTCCGTCGAAATCCGTTGAGACGACACCGTATGAATTATGGTTTGGGAAGAAACCTAAGCTGTCGTTTCTAAAAGTTTGGGGATGCGATGCTTATGTCAAGAAACTTCAACCTGAAAAGCTCGAACCCAAGTCGGAAAAATGCTTCTTCATAGGATACCCAAAAGAAACTATTGGGTACACCTTCTACCTCAGATCCGAAGGCAAGATCTTTTTGCCAAGAATGGGTCCTTTCTGGAGAAAGAGTTTCTCTCGAAAGAAGTAAGTGGGAGGAAAGTAGAGCTTGATGAAGTATTACCTCTTGAACCGGAAAATGGCGCAACACAAGAAAATGTTCCTGAGGTGCCTGCACCGACTAGAGAGGAAGTTAATGAAAATGATCAAGATACTTCTGATCAAGCCCCTACTGAAATTCGAAGGTCCACAAGGACACGTTCCGCACCAGAGTGGTACGGCAACCCTGTCATGGAAATCATGCTGTTAGACAACAGTGAACCTTGGAACTATGAAGAAGCGATGGCGGGCCCGGATTCCGACAAATGGCTGGAAGCCATGAAATCCGAGATAGGATCCATGTATGAAAACAAAGTATGGACTTTGACTGACTTGCCCGTTGAGCGGCGAGCCATAGAAAATAAATGGATCTTTAAGAGGAAGACAGACGCGGATGGTAATGTGACCATCTATAAAGCTCGGCTTGTCGCTAAGGGTTATCGACAAGTTCAAGGGGTTGACTACGATGAGACTTTCTCACCGGTAGCGAAGCTGAAGTCCGTCCGAATCATGTTAGCAATTGCCACATTCTATGATTACGAAATATGGCAAATGGACGTCAAAACGGCATTCCTTAATGGTTTCCTTAAGGAAGAATTGTATATGATACAGCCGGAAGGTTTTGTCGATCCTAAGAATGCTGACAAAGTGTGCAAGCTCCAACGCTCGATTTATGGGCTGGTGCAAGCATCTCGGAGTTGGAACATTCGCTTTGATGAGATGATCAAAGCGTTTGGGTTTACACAGACTTATGGAGAAGCCTGCGTTTACAAGAAAGTGAGTGGGAGCTCTGTAGCATTTCTCATATTATATGTAGATGACATACTTTTGATGGGAAATGATATAGAACTCTTGGACAGCATCAAGGCCTACTTGAATAAAAGTTTTTCAATGAAGGACCTTGGAGAAGCTGCTTATATATTAGGCATCAAAATCTATAGAGATAGATCGAGACGCCTCATAGGTCTTTCACAAAGCACATACCTTGATAAGATATTGAAGAAGTTCAATATGGATCAATCCAAGAAGAGATTCTTGCCTGTGTTACAAGGTGTGAAATTGAGCTCAGCTCAATGTCCGACCACGGCAGAAGATATAGAAGAGATGAGCGTCATCCCCTATGCCTCAGCCATAGGTTCTATTATGTATGCCATGCTGTGTACCAGACCTGATGTTAACCTTGCCGTCAGTTTGGTAGGAAGGTACCAAAGTAATCCCGGCAAGGAACACTGGACAGCGGTCAAGAATATCCTGAAGTACCTGAAAAGGACTAAGGAAATGTTTCTCATTTATGGAGGTGACGAAGAGCTTGTCGTAAAGGGTTACGTCGACGAAGCTTCGACACAGATCTGGATGACTCTAAGTCACAAACCGGATACGTGTATATTTTGAATGGTGGGGCAGTAAGCTGGTGCAGTTGGAAGCAAAGCGTCATGGCGGGATCTACATGTGAAGCGGAGTACATGGCAGCCTCGGAGGCAGCACATGAAGCAATATGGGTGAAGGAGTTCATCACCGACCTAGGAGTCATACCCAATGCGTCGGGGCCGATCAAGCTCTTCTGTGACAACACTGGAGCTATTGCACTTGCCAAGGAGCCCAGGTTTCACAAGAAGACAAGGCACATCAAGCGTCGCTTCAACTCCATTCGTGAAAATGTTCAAGATGGAGACATAGAGATTTGTAAAGTACATACAGACCTGAATGTAGCAGATCCGTTGACTAAACCTCTCCCTAGAGCAAAACATGATCAACACCAGAATTCCATGGGTGTTCGATTCATCACAATGTAACTAGATTATTGACTTTAGTGCAAGTGGGAGACTGTTGGAAATATGCCCTAGAGGCAATAATAAAAGCATTATTATTATATTTCCTTGTTCATGATAATTGTCTTTATTCATGCTATAATTGTGTTATCCGGAAATCGTAATACATGTGTGTATAACAGACATCAACATGTCCCTAGTGAGCCTCTAGTTGACTAGCTCGTTGATCAACAGATATTCATGGTTTCCTGACTATGGACATTGGATGTCATTGATAACGAGATCACATCATTAGGAGAATGATGTGATGGACAAGACCCAATCCTAAACATAGCACAAGATCGTATAGTTCGTTTGCTAGAGTTTTCCAATGTCAAGTATCTTTTCCTTAGACCATGAGATCGTGTAACTCCCGGATACCGTAGGAGTGCTTTGGGTATGCCAAACGTCACAACGTAACTGGGTGAGTATAAAGGTAGACTACGGGTATCTCCGAAAGTGTCTGTTGGGTGACATGGATCAAGACTGGGATTTGTCACTCCGTATGACGGAGAGGTATCACTGGGCCCACTCGGCAATGCATCATCATAATGAGCTCAGAGTGACCAAGTGTCTGGTCACGGGATCATGCATTACGGTATGAGTAAAGTGACTTGCCGGTAACGAGATTGAACGAGGTATTGGGATACCGACGATCGAATCTCGGGCAAGTAACATATCGATAGACAAAGGGAATAGCGTACGGGATTGATTAAATCCTTGACATCGTGGTTCATCCGATGAGATCATCGTGGAGCATGTGGGAGCCAACATGGGTATCCAGATCCCGCTGTTGGTTATTGACCGGAGAGTCGTCTCGGTCATGTCTGCTTGTCTCCCGAACCCGTAGGGTCTACACACTTAAGGTTCGGTGACGCTAGGGTTATGAAGATATGTATATGCAGAAACCCGAATGTTGTTCGGAGTCCCGGATGAGATCCCTAACGTCATGAGGAGTTCCGGAATGGTCCGGAGGTAAAGAATTATATATAGGAAGTGCTATTTCAGGCATCGGGACAAGTTTCGGGGTTATCGGTATCCCAATATATAGTGGGGGAGAGGAGGGACTTCATACACCAGCCCTATATATAGTGGGGGAGAGGAGGGACTTCATACACCAGCCCCTGGCGCGTCCATCTCCCCCCGTTACGTCTCTCCCTCGTAGTCTCGGCGAAGCCCTGTTGCTGTGACGCCCTGCATCCACCACCACGCCGTCGTGCTGCTGGATCTTCATCAACCTCTCCTTCCCCCTTGCTGGATCAAGAAGGAGGAGACGTCTCCCGTCCCGTACGTGTGTTGAACGCGGAGGTGCCGTCCATTCGGCACTGGTCATCGGTGATTTGGATCACGTCGAGTACGACTACATCATCACCGTTCTTTTGAACGCTTCCGCTCGCGATCTACAAAGGTATGTAGATGCATCTAATCACTCGTTGCTAGATGAACTCCTAGATGATCTTGGTGAAACGAGTAGGAAAATTTTTGTTTTCTGCAACGTTCCCCAACATATAGTCCAACCCCCCGGGGTACAATGGTAATGTTACAAATCGGTGGATCAGTATTGTAGGTGTCCGGGGACCCCGGGCTGGGTCCCGCTGAGGGCTTGTGGTTCGCCGGGTTCCCCTAGGTGCGGGCCCTGCATGCCTAGGGGGACCGTGCGCTGTCTTGTCGATCGTCAGGGCATGGCCGAGTCGAGTCGCGTATAGTGCTCCCCGTTAGGTTGCCGCTTGATGTCGTCAGCGGTGAAGGCGGGGGCACTATAGCCACGCCGGCCCTAGTCAGCAGGTAGGTGAGGGGTGTTGTTGCCACGTTCCGGCTGACCAGAGGCATGGGCGGGGCACTGTGGCCTTGGTCATTGTTGATTGAAGTCTTGTCCCATCATACGGCCTGGATGGGACGGGAGCTGACCCGCGGCTGGATTGCGTAGCACGCCACGGGTGGCGCTGGTTTGTTCAGGAGGCTTCGGCTGTGCTGGGTTCGGCTGTCTTGCGCTAGTTGTTGGGGCCGAGTCGACGTGTTTTGTCGGGTCGGCTAGCCTGGCCGGCTTGCAGGGCTTGACCGGGTCGAGCGACCCGGCCAAGTGCGTGCCGGTATTGAGGGGCGGTGCCAGCCCTGTTGTTTTTGAAGAGGATCCGGGTTCCGTTGCCTGCTCGGGGTCCATCCCCCTGATAGTAGTCCCCGAAGCTGTGAAGGTCCGCCGCCTTCGGATGAGTTGGCCTTCGCAGTTTCCCCATTAAGCAAGGTGGATTCTGCGGGCGCCGGGTCCGGCAACACCCGCTGTGTGCCTGTTTTCTCGGAAACCGGATCGTGGCATCCCTGCCATGGCGGGGACCGAGAAGTCTACCGAATCTTGAGGCAATCCCTCGGGCTTTGCGTGGGCGCTGTCGGTGTCAAAACCGGCGGATCTCGGGTAGGGGGTCCCGAACTGTGCGTCTAAGGATGATGGTAACAGGAGACAAGGGACACAATGTTTACCCAGGTTTGGGCCCTCTCGATGGAGGTAAAACCCTACTTCCGGCTTGATTGATATTGATTATATGAGTAGTACAAGAGTAGATCTACCACAAGATCGTAGAGGCTAAACCCTAGAAGCTAGCCTATGATTATGATTGTTGTATATCTTTATCGACTAGCCTGGCCTCGGTTTATATAATGCACCAGAGGCCTAGGACAACAAGAGTCCTTGCCGAATACGCTGGTGGGGAGGAGTCTTTGTCTTGATCACCAAGTCTTGTGGAATCTTCCTTGTATGTGGCAACTGTCCGAACTGGCCCACGAGTATACGTCCATGGGGGTCCTCGGCCCAATCTACTGATCGGGAGACGACGTGGTGAGTACCCCCTAGTCCAGGACACCGTCAGTAGCCCCCTGAACCGGTCTTCAAGTTGGGGACGCTCATCGATTCTTCCGAACTGTTCTTCATCTTCGGTCATCGGTCTTGAAAACTGGTTCAACAAATCTGCTCATCTTCGATCTTGAGGATTGCCGAAGTAAATTCGAAGAGTTTACACGTCGGGTATCCGAGGAGCCCCTTTAAGTTCTCGGCCTTTATCAATGCCTTGTTATTTTTATGCCACACGTCGGGTTTGAAGTTCTTCCCGTGCGGCAGTGTCCTCTTGCGTCCGAGCTCTAACGCCAAACTGCGTTCGAGGTGTCTTTTGCAGCCGAGCACCAACGCCGGACTGCTTCCAAGCTCCAATGCGAAAATGTATCCGAGCTCCAACACTGGACTGTGTCCAAGCTCCAACGCCGGACTATATCCCAGCTCCAACGCCGGATTTTATCCGAGGTGTCATAGATCACCTTGCTTCAAAAAGTTGAAAGAGTTTAGCTAAGCCGAATACCGGAAATGCCCTCTATGGAGCCAGCCACTGGTGCCCGAGCTTTATGCTGGACTGCTTTCGAGGTGGTGCACCACCTTGGCCATGGAATGATTTTTATGAATTTAATTTTGAATTGTGCAATGTAATCTCTGACGAGCTGTATGGCCAATATATGTATATCCATAACCCTCAAGGTATGTGTCAGTCGAAAACCCGAGATGTACCTGAAGGAAAACATGAAACCACTGATCCTAGTAGCCCCTGATACTCAGGTCGATGCGCGAAATCGACCTGAGGACCAACTCCTAGCTCGGCAGCATACTTAGGAATAGAAACACGGTGTAATATATTAGGGAAAATAGGGATCGGCGAACAGGCCCTTGATAGAGGGTCTTGAGAAGTCGCCGTAATATGTTAGCTTGATGCCGGATAGGTCCAAATGGTACCTATTGTTGTCCGAAGACATGTTTGTGCATAGTTCGGTTAAGCCGAACACTGAGCACTTTGAATTTTCTGCATTGAATAGGCAATGCAGTAGCCCCCGGGACACTAGTCGGGTGGCATAACACCAGATTAGGGGATCGATGTGCCCCTTTAATATCTACAAATAATGAGCGCAAAGCCCAGTAGCCCCCGAGCCTTAATGTGGGCATGGGTGGCTGAATTAAGTATCCATATCCAGAGTAAATCACAAAGTATGTGTAATGATTCTATGTATCCAAGTACTCTACATCATTAATGCTTGGATCCGCATTGTACAAAACTTTGTTGACCAACCATCGGCTTCAACCTCCTCAGTCAGTAGCCGAGGAGTGTTTGTCCTACCTTATAAAGCCTTTATGAGGGCAAAGATTTACGGTAAACAAGGCAATCGGGCCATACGGTTTTATAAACAAAGGTACATGGAGAGATATGTTATATTACTTTTTAATGTAAGAAACATCTTCCAAAGAAAATAGTCCCACTATCGGTTCCTTTCTTTGGGTTGTCATGCTAAGCATGATCATGAAACCTCAACTCCGATCAATTTGGGAGGAAAATATTGAGGATTTAGTTCGGGGAAAGTTCCTGAACTCTATGGTACTAATGAACCAGAAAATTTTACTTCCGTCATTGCCGACCAATGTGATCCTTTAAGATTGCTAGCTTTCGGCTTCACCCAGTCTGAGGTACTAACTCGGATGACCCGGTAGTAGCAATCACAGAGGTGCTCCCTTTACCACCTAGCCGAACAATCGGGAACGTAGGGGTAAGCACAGGAGCCAGACAACCCAGCTTGGCCAAAATCTTAAGTCAAATTGATGCATATTTATGGCTTCATATAACAATAATTACGGAAGCCAATGCTTGTATAATGAATACAAACGCTTGATGATATATACTTATTTTGACTCCATTGCGACCATTTATCAGTTGAAAGTGGCCCATCATCGGCTTCTACCCCTTTGTAGATACTACGCAGGGTGTTTCTGCAATAACCAGACAACCCTTAGCCGACGTCTCGGTGCCCGGAGGCGGTTGTGTTAGCGGAAACTAGTCAATCAGATATCCTGGCTTTATAACTTTCACTTAGTCATAGGAGTTTTAAACTGGGGAAGCTAGCTACGAGCCCCCGGTTAGTGTTCGGCGACATCTGAGGTCAAGCCGTAAATACTTCGGCCAATGTTATGAACGACCCATCATTTAACACGGTCATCTGATCGCTGACCAGTTTGCGCTTATTGTGACAGTCAGTTTTCGGCTTTCTCCACTGAGGTGCTTAACCATGCGAGCTGGAAGCACAATCGCAGTGGTTCTCCCGTTGCACACCTAGCCGAACAGAGCGGAACATAGGAGTCAAGCACAGGAGCCGGGCAACCCAACTATTGACCGAAGGCACAATTCGAAACAGATGCATATATAGCAAGATCCGAGAATGTTTTGCCGAATCTCTAAAGGTGTCCGGCATTGCACTACGAGACTTGTGCTGGAAACACACAAATAGTTTAAAAGTGCCAAAAGCTTGGAAAACCCAAAAAACGCCAGTAAAAGCATGACGTCCGAACAAGATCAAGTGTTCGGTGCCAATCAGAAAATTGGTCTTAAAAAATTGTGCTTCTGTCGTGCTTTAACATGACACATCCTATCTCAAGACTTCAAGCGGGTCAGCCTGCAGCTTCAACCTCCTATCCCGAAGGCGGAGTACTTCTCGTTAGGCCAGTTTAGCAAACTTTAGCGGCTTTGAGAGAGAAATTAGGCTCCCCGACTATTGACCGCACACTCGCGTCGAAAAAAGGAGTGATAGAAAAAAGACTTTGCAACCACTAAGAAGAAGAACCACTACTAGGAAAAGGGCTATAGATAGGACTGATTCTAAAGGCGCACCAGGTAGACAGTGCGCCACTAATATATACTAATGGCGCACTGGCTTGAGGTACGCCATTAGTGTGGCAGACACTAATGGTGCACCAGCCTCACGGTGCGCCACTACTATTGATTTTTTTCCCATTTTTCCATGCAAACTAATGGCGCATGAAGACAAAGTGCGCCATTACTAGTTAGAACTAGTAATGGCGCACGGCCAAGACAGTGCGCCATTAGTATATATTTTTTTCCTTTTTTGCAAACCAACTAATGGCGCACCGTATCACAGTGCGCCATTAGTACTTTAAACTACTAATGGCGCACTGTGATACCGTGCGCCATTAGTATACATATGTTTTTTTACTTTTCTGCAAAAAGTATTAATGGCGCACCACCTGCAGGTGCGCCATTAGGAACCAGGGTTACTAATGGCGCATTATGTGGTGGTGCGCCATTAGTAACCTGGGACCAACAAGATATTTTGGACAGCCCACCTACCCACTCACTTTCCCCACTTCATTCTCTCCACCTCCTCCTCCAAGCTTGTCTCGGCTGCCTCCTCCTCGTCACCTCATTTTCACCATAAATTCATCAAAATTAAGTGGTGAAATTACCTTTTTTCATAGGTAAGTAAGGGGAAAGCTATCTTCATGATGTAGATCTACTTTTTTTCTCCCTAGCTCGCTCCAACAACATGCACATGCACTTTTTGTGGCCTAGCTAGATCTATGTATGTTTGTGGTGTTGCATGTGTTTGTGGTGTTGCATATATGATTGTGTTTGAAGGTACCGGTATTTGAAATGCGATAGTTGCCAATATTTTGCCGGAATGTTTTGATTAATTTCCGTTTCGGCAAGAATTTTGGCACTATGCATTCTTTTTGGTCCTATTTTTAGGGAAGGTCATGCCAAATTTTTTCTTGGCTCTAAAATATCGTTTTGCTCTACCCCGCAGGTGACCATGGTCCGCACGATGACTGAAGGCATCGTGAATAGGTTTTTGAGCTCCGCAAAGGCCGAGATGCTTCAAAAGAACGAGACGGAGATAAGATGTCCGTGTCAAAGATGCAAGCTGAAGAGCCTTATTGTGGACCCGGATTCCGGGCAGGTGCGGGACCACCTGCTCTTGCATGGTTTCATGGATGGCTATCGGTGGCAAGGTGATGAAGATGACTATGAAGTCGTCCATGGGGGCCGGGCAAGAAATGAGGAAGGGCAACAAGACAAGTACCACCGCGGCGAGGGCGGGCGAGAAGACGAAGAATCTCCAGGACATGATCACGACGGTGATGCTGTACACAGTCATCATGTAGAAGATGTCATCAATGATGATGGGGAAGATCAAGACGAAGGGCATGATCATGAAGATGAAGATGCCGGAGCAGATGACGATGGAGGCTGGGTGCAGGACCCTCATATTCAGGAGCTGCTTCTCAAGCAGACGAATAACGCAAGAGCTGCCGCCCGAGAGAAAGCCAAGCTGGATCAACTGGAGATAGACGCGGTTACTCCATTGTATGAAGGATGCAGGCCCGAGGATACCCGCCTGAAAGTAACGCTCATGGCTCTAGAGATGAAGGTAAAACACAAAATGACCGACGCATGCTTCGACGAGAACATGTCATTCTGGCACGAACGTCTTCCCAAGGGGAACAAGTGCCCAACCAGTTTCGAGGAGGCGAAGAAAATCGTGTGTCCTCTGGATTTACCGCACGTGAAATACCATGTGTGCATGAACAATTGTATCATTTATCGGGACGAGCACGCGGAGTCTACCATATGTCCGATGTGCGGCGTCACTCGATACAAGAAGAGGAAGAAAGCTCCTCGAAAATCGGTGTGGTACTTTCCTATCACTCCTCGTCTGCAGCGGTATTTCGCGGACCCTAAGGTAGCAAAGCTCCTGCGTTGGCGCGCGGATAGGGAGGAGAAGAAGCGGGAAGATGACGGAAATGATTCGGAGATAAAGAAAAAAGACAAGATGCTGAGTCACCCTAAGGATGCGAGCCAGTGGCAAGCGTTGAACTTCGAAGACCCAGAATTTGGGAAGGATCCAAGGAACATCATGCTGGGCGCGAGCACCGATGGAGTCAATCCGTTTGGCAGCCAGAGAAGCACACATAGCACCTGGCCTGTGTTTGTGTGGATGTACAACCTTCCCCCCTGGTTGTGCATGAAGAGGAAGTACATTCACATGAGTATGCTAATTGAAGGGCCGAAACAACCAGGGAACGACATCAATCTGTATTTGGGGCTGCTGAAGGAGGAGCTAGACACGCTGTGGAAAACGCTAGCCAATACGTGGGACGCCGCAGAGAGAGAATATTTCCCTATGAGAGCCGCACTACTCACGACGGTGCACGACTATCTCGGTTACGGATATCTCGCGGGGCAGGTAGTCCACGGATTTTCTGGATGCGTAAGGTGCATGGATGACACAACGTATCGCCAGCTAGATAGAGATCCCAGGTCTTCGAAAACCGTGTTCATGGGACATCAAAGGTGGCTTCGCGACGATGACCCGTGGAGGAAACGCAAGGATCTGTTCGATGGTGAAACTGAACCCCGAAAACGCCCGTGTACGAGGAGCGGCGAGGAAATAGACGAGCTGTTGAAAAATTGGAAAGACTGCCCACTGCCGGGAAAGAAGCAAAAGGCGGCAGAGCCGGGAAAGAAGCGAAAGGCGCCAGAGCCGCTGCTGAAGGTATGGAAAACGAGGTCTGTTTTCTGGGACTTGCCGTACTGGAAGATCCACCGTGTGCCTCACAGCCTTGATGCCATGCGTATCACGAAGAACGTGTGCGAGAGTCTGCTTGGTACCCTGCTCAACATGCCAGAGAGGACCAAAGATGGGCCTAAAGCAAGGGCGGACTTGAAATCAATGGGCATCAGGCAGGAGCTTCACGCTAATGATGATGATGATGATGATGATGATGATGATGATGATGATGAGGCGAAGCAGGACACAGAAAGTCGTCGCAAAGGCAAAAAGGCCAAGAAGATCGGAAATGACTACCCTCCCGCGTTCTTCACTCTAAGTCAGGAGGAGATCGAGCATTTTTTCACCTGCCTCCTGGGAGTAAAACTTCCTTACGGTTACGCGGGGAAGATAAGCAGATACCTAGACCCAGCGAAGCAGAAGTTCAGCGGGATGAAGTCTCACGACTGTCACGTGCTGATGACGCAGATACTTCCAGTTGCAATCCGTGGGATCATGGACGCGCACGTCCGTGAAACGCTATTTGGACTATGCAACTTTTTCGACGTCATCTCTCGGAAGTCGATTGGCGTGAGGCAACTCAGAAGACTACAGGAAGAGATCGTGGTGATACTATGTGAGCTTGAGATGTACTTCCCGCCCGCATTCTTCGACGTTATGGTGCATCTGCTGGTCCATATCGTGGAGGATATCATCCAACTCGGGCCGATGTTCCTGCACAGCATGATGCCGTTCGAAAGGATGAATGGTGTCATCAAAGGATACGTTCGCAACATGTCACGTCCAGGGGGAAGTATAGCCAGGGGCTTTCTGACCGAAGAGTGCATCTCCTACTGCACGAATTATCTAGGCATTGAGAACCCCGTTGGTCTGCCCGTCAACAGGCACCTCGACAGGCTCGCTGGATGGTGTCACCATGAGGGTCGCCGCGAAATGCATGTCGACTTCGAGGGTCGACTCGCCGACTTTGAAAGAGAAAACCTAGTCGCGCTACAACACATAGACATGGTCGATCCTTGGGTGGTAGAGCACAAAACCTTTATTGAGAAGACGTACAATGACCGAGGCCAACAGAGGACGGACGGAGATATACTCAAAGAGCACAACTCATGTTTCACGCGTTAGTTCAAGCAGAAGCTTCTATCGTACCCTTTACATGAAGATTCTTCCGCGGAAGAACAACTCATATTCGCCTTGTCACAGGGCGAAGAGCACAACCTGATGACCTATGAGGCGTACGATATCAATGGCTACACATTCTACACCGAGGACAAGGACATGAAGAGCGGTGGTTATCAGAACTCCGGGGTAACGATGGAATCCTACACCGGTAAGGACAAGGACAGATACTACGGAAGGATTGAGGAGATCTGGGTGCTGAGCTACGCTGGAGAGAAGGTGCCGATGTTCCGTGTCAGATGGGCCAAGAGCGTCCTAAAAGAAGACCGATATTTCACCACCATGGTTATACCCAAAGCCAAATCCAAGACCGCGGGCGCAAACGTCACCGTGGAAAATGAGCCATGGGTACTGGCTTCCCAAGTGGACCAATGCTTCTTCATTACCGACCCGTCAAAGCGCAGTCGTGTTGTCGTGAGGAGCGGCAAAAGGAAGATCATCGGAATGGATGGAGTAGCCAATGAGCAAGACTTCGACAAGTACGGCGACCCGAAGATCGAACATGACGACGACGATGAAGTAGCAGAACACACCACAAGAAGAAGCAGGACCACCCTACCTAAAGGACGTCCGTTCCACAGAAGAACTCCATTTGCGAAAAAGAAGGGCCAGAAGATTGTGAACAGATAGCTAGCTAAGATCGATTGTATTTAAATCGTAGTCTTCATTTCTCGATTGTATTTCATGGGAACTTTTTGATATCATGAATATTTTTAAATTTCATGAGGACACTTGATCTCGATCCCCCTCCATCTCGATCTCGATTCCCCCTCCATCTCGATCTCGATCCCCGCACCCTCCCCCGCTCCACTGCCGCCGCCGATGATATTTTCAAGTAACAAATTTGAACATATTTTTAAAAAAATTATTACTGTTTTTATAAAAAAATATTACTGTTATGATTTAAACAAGTTTGAACATATTTAAACACAAAGAAATATAAAAAACAACATTTAAAATGCATAAAAAAATATTGGGGAGCCTGGGAATCGAACCCAGGACCTCCTGGTGTGTGTGCTGCGTGCTGACCACTCGGGCTAGTGGGTGGGTTCTGTTGTAGATAGGGTTAGGTGGTAGATAGGTCTAGTGGGCTAGATTAGAACAAAATTCTAATGGCGCACCGAGAGCTGGTGCGCCATTAGAATAGTAGTACTTATGGCGCACCGAGAGCTGGTGCGCCATTAGAAAGTTCCCCCCCACACTAAATCCCCAATCTCTCTAATCTCTCCCGCTGCCCCCCTGTGTTCGCCATCCCCCTCGCCTCCTTCGCCGTCCCCGAGCCGAGCGCCGCCTCCCTCGCCGCCTCCCTCGCCGTCCCCGAGCCGAGCACCGTCCCCCTCCGCCCACGCCCGCGCCCTCGCCGTCCCCTCCCCCGGCGGCCACGCCTGCAT